>NW_026114613.1:411299-484052 GCF_025201925.1 Gopherus flavomarginatus
CCAAACACCCACTGAATATAGTGAGGGCCTAAGTCACAGGCACTTTTTGAAAATGTTCCCTCCTAGTCCACATTAGGACTCAGAGAGGCACGAGTTACCTTAAATAACTTAAAAGTTACATAGAAGGGACAAGGTAGGTGCGGACCAACTTCGGATGGTGAGAGACACAAGCTTTCAAGCATACACAGATCTCTTCTTCAGGATTCAGTTTGTGTTCTTCCAGCAGCTTTCCTGCCACTACAAATGTGTCTCCCCTCACACCTTCCATGCTATTTACCCACATTTCCATCGGTGTACAGAGGCCATGCACACAAAGGAACAAGGGACAACAGACTGTGGGATGTTCTCTAGAGAGCTGGAAGTAAGGGGACGGGCCAGATTGATTACATAAATCAGTGTTCTTCAATTTTTTTGATACCAGGGACCAGCTTGCAGCCTTTCTAAACAGTGTCAGAGAGATCAGCAGGACAGGCCACTGAGAAAGACTGACACAGGTAATTAGGACAAAAGGCTACTTGTGACAAAGTGGGAATTGTCGTGTTTGTATGAATACTGTGTGTGCCTCAGATTTCCCTATGTGTTGCACAAGTATCTAAGCAGTGGGATAAGGGTGAGAGAGCTTCGCAGATACCCCAAGAGAAGGTACAAGTGCCACCTAGCTACCTGGGCCCAGACAATGGTTGGACATTCTGTACCCTGGCAAGTGATGGCTGGGGCCCATCCTCTACAAGAGCCAGTCGGACGAATTAGAGAACAAAGAGGTGGAGGCCAGGTGACTGGTTTACATGGGCAACAGCATACAGGATGGAGGAGGGGCAACTGGGTATGACTGAGAGTGAGCTGCTGAAAGCTGGTCAGTCTCCTGGTTTGGGACTCAGGGGGGAGAACCCAGGGCTCTGAGTCTCCTCAGGATGGACTTTGCTTTAACTTCCTGCCTTCTGTGCTAACAAGATTCTACTCTACGATTTGTTTCAGACGACTAATAAACCCTTCTGTTTTACACTGTCGGGGGTGCATGGCCCCTTAGGGGGGCATGCAAGGTTTCCCCAGGCATAGGGGTGAGATATATGGGCTCGCAGTGCCCAGGCTCCAGCAATATTCAGGGCTGGGTGCCCTGCTCCAGCAACCCCGGCCCTGCCTGGATCGGACCCCCCCCCCCGCGGGTCTCCCCCCACCGCCCCGCCCCGCCGCGTCCCTACCTGGATCAGGTCCCGGCCTCCGCTTTCCACCCCTCCGTCCTGCGTCCGCGCTCCGCCGTTTCCCTGCCTGTTCCGAACCTGCTGTCAGAAAACAGCTTCCAGCAGAACTGGTGTCTGCTGTCCCAGGGTCCTAGCGCCTGCCAACCGCTAATGGCAAGGCAGGCTGCCCTTACCTTGCTCTTCAGCCCTAGCCCTGAGCCACTCCAACACCCCAAACTCTTCATTCTCAGCCAGAACCCTCATCCCCCTGCACCCTGATCCTCATCGCCAGCCAGAGCCCTCATCCCCTCGCGCCCTGATCCTCATCCACAGCCAGAGCCCTCATCCCCTCGCACCCTATTCCTCATCGCCAGCCAGAGCCCTCATCCCTCTGCACCCGAATCCTCTGCCCCAGCCAAGAGCCCTCATCCCCAGCCAAAGCCCTCATCCCCCCGCACCCTGATCCTCATCCCCAGCCAGAGCCCTCATCCCCCGGCACCCTGAGCCTATGCCCTAGCTCTGAGCCCCCCCGCATCATGAACCCTTCATCCTCAGCCCCAACCCTCATTCCCCTGCAGCCTGATCCTCTGCCCTGGCGTGCACCACCTCCCCCTTCCTACACCCCTAGCCAAGCCTGCACCCAAACTCCATCCCAAAGCCTGCACCCCTCACCCCCTCCTGCACACCCACCCCCTGCTCCAGCCCGGAGCCTGCACCCAGCACCCAAACTCCCTCCCAGAGCCTGCACCCCTCACCACTTCCTACACCTCCACCACCAGCCCGGAGCCTGCACCCAAACTCCGTCTCAAAGCCTGCAGCCCTCACCCCCTCCTGCACACCCACCCCGTGCCCTAACCCGGAGCCTGCACCCAAACTCCTTCCCAAAGCCTGCACCCCTCCTGCACCCTAATCCCCAGCCCAGGACCTGCACCCCAGACCTCCCCCTGAAACTCCACTCAGAGCCTTAGGCAGGTGGAGGCAGCGTTTGAGGGGGTGGAGATAGGGGGGCATTGTTGGGGGGGCGGGTTCTGGGCACCACCAAAATTTCTACAAAACTTGCCTGCCCTGTCCCCAGGTGTTCTATTCAGGTGGACTCACTGCAGGGAGCTTAGGGCGTGAAACAGGGATGCTGAATGCTCAGAGGTCAGACCCCGGAGGAGCTGAAGCCCAGGAGGCTTGTCCTAGTGAGTGTGCGCCCCGAGGGGTAGTCACACTACAAGAGGGTCTGTCCAAGGGCCAGTCTACACAACTGCGCTGCTCTAGTGAGTCTGGTGAAAAAGCACTATGCTGACCAGAGAGTGCTCTCCCATCACCATAATTACTCCACCGCAGCAAGAAGCGGAAGTTATGAAAGCAAGAGAGTGTCCCCTACTGACTTAGGGCTGGTGTGGACAACTCAGATGGTGCATTGCTCAGAGGGGTGGCTTTTTCATACCTATGACCAACATAAATCATATCACCTTAAGTGGTAGTGTAGACAAGCCCTGAACTTCATCCAATGGTTCCAGAGCACCAAGCCTGTGTACCCATTAATAACGTGGGGGGGGGGGGAGAGAAGGAGTCTCCAATGCATCAAGCCAGCGCCATATGCCAAGCTAGGACTCTGAAGAGGGCAGCTCCCTTACCTGACCATGGTATAACCAGGGCTGTATATTAATCACAATTAACTCATCCAATTAACTAAAATCACAATTAAAAAATTAATCACGATTAATCGTAGTTTTAATCATTGCACTGTTACACAATAGTATACCAACTGAAGTATAAATATTTTTGCATGTTTTTCTACATTTTCAAATATATTGATTTCAATTACAACACAGAATACAAAAAGAACAGTGCTCACTATTGTTTTTATTACAAATATTTGCACTGTAAAAATGATATAGTATTTTTCAATTCACCACATACAAGTAGTGTAGTACAATCTCTTTATTGTGAAAGTGCAACTTACAAATGTAGATGTGTTACATAACTGCACTCAAAAACAAAACAATGTAAAACTTTAGAGCCCACAAGTCCACTGAGTCCTACTTCTTGTTCAGCCAAATCGCTAAGAGAAATGTTTGTTTACATTTATGAGAGATATTGCTGCTTGCTTCTCATTTACAATGTCCTCTGAAACTCAGAACAGGAGTTTGTATGGCACATTTGTAGCCAGCATCGCAAGGTATTTACATGTCACATATGCTAAGCATTCATATGACCCTTCATGCTTCAGCCACCATTCCAGAGGTCATGCTTCCATGCTGATGACACTTGTTAAAGAAATAATGCGTTAAATAATTTGAGACTGAATTCCTTGGGGGAGAATTGTTAGGTCTCCTTCTCTGTTTTACCCACATATTGCCATATATTTCATGTTCTAGCAGTCTTGGATGATGACCCAGCACATGATGTTCATTTTAAGAACACTTTCTAACTGCAGATTTGACAAAATGCAAAGAAGGTACAAATGTGAGATTTCTAAAAAATAGCTACAGTACATGACCCAAGATTTAAGAATCTGAAGTGCCTTCGAAAATCTGAGAGGGATGAGGTGTGGAGCATGCTTTCAGAAGTATTAAAAGAACAATACTCCAATGTGTAAACTACAGAACCCAAACCACCAAAAAAGAAATTCAATCTTCTGCTGGTGGCATCTGACTTAGAGTATGAAAGTAGACATGCATTGGGCCACACTGCTTTGGATCGTTATTGAGCAGAACTTGTCAGCAGCATGGACACACGTCCTCTGGAATGGTTGCTGAAGCATGAAGGGACATATGAATCTTTAGCATAGGGATCACCAAACTTTCAGAAGTGGTGTGCCAAGTCTTCATTTATTCACTCTAATTTAAGGTTTCGCATGCCAATAACACATTTTAATGTTTTTAGAAGGTCTCTTTCTATAAGTCTATAATATATAACTGAACTATTGTTGTATGTAGAGTAAATACTGTTTTTAAAATGTTTAAGAAGCTTCATTTAAAATTAAATTAAAATGCTTTCTTCCCTGGACCAGTGGCCAAGACCCGAGCAGTGTGAGTGCCATTGGAAAATCAGCTTGCGTGCCGCTTTTGGCGCACGTGCCATAGGTTTCCTACCCCTGCTTTAGCGCATCTGGCCGTAAGTATCTTGCAACGCTGGCTACAACACTGCCATGTAAAAGCCTGTTCTCACTTCCAGGTGACATTGTAAACAAGAAGTGGGCAGCATTATCTCCTGCAAACGTAAACAAACTGGTTCATCTTAGCAATTGGCTGAACAAGAAGTAAGACTGACTGTACTTGTAGACTCTAAAAGTATACAATGTTTTGTTTTAGGATGCAATATTTTTGGTACATAATTCAACATTTGTAAGTTTAACTTTCGTGATAAAGAGATTGCACTATATTACTTATATTACATGAACGGAAAAATACTTGTTTTTAACAGTACAAATGTTTGTAATAAAAAAATATAAGTGAGCACTGTATACTTTGTATTCTGTGCTGTAACTGAAATCAATATATTTGAAAATATAGAAAACATCCACAAATATTTAAATAAATGGTATTCTATTACTGTTTAATCGTTTGACAGCCCTAGCACTAACAGGATATTAACCATGGTGCATCTGTAGCCAAACACATTTTGGAGCCAGCCACTGCAAATAAAGTCAATTATGAATTGTGGCATAGATAGGGCTTTAAGAACTGTCACTTTACTGGGATGATCCCCAGGAAACTGATTTAGACCGTGTCTGCACCAGACGTGACTGTAGTTTTGTAACCAGTTTGTACCCCACACAACAAATCTGATCTGCTAGTTGGATCGTCCATTTCTCCAGATGGCAGACATGCTGCAGCTGGTGGACATAGTCCACTAGGTCAATGTGGGAACCCACAAACACGGTGGAGGATTGCAAATTGACAACTTCTTGGAAGCCTTCATGCCTTGAACATTATTGATAAGAACACTGTGGCTTAGCCAGATTGCATATGGTAAATAAATAAAATGAACCACACACAGCTGAGCTACGCCCCCACTCCAGCCTTCCTGACTCACAAAGGTTGGGGTATGGTGTTGCGTCTGCACCCAACATGCTGCCTAGAAGTGTTTGTCTCAGTACACCCAGTTACTCACTCAGCAACTACATATAAACCAATCAATCTCACACTCAACTTGCAAAACCTAGGTTGTTTTTTATTTTTCTGTGATATTGACCCACATCATCCTTTATTGCCTCTAAAATTTGCGCGGTTTTGAACTGCAAGAAGACCATGAATTCTTTCATTCTGGGACCCAAAATCAGGTGCAGTGAACCACTGCTCTAATACACACATGCATATATCCACCAAACTTAATGCCTAGAGGGGAAAGTTACTTCCCTAGAAGCCACTCCCTCCTTTAACCAACTTTAAGATACTTTAATACTTTCAAAGATCTAAGCGGTCTCTCACTGTATCTTTGCAGGAACCACGACTAGAATCAGAATTGTAGGACTGGAAGGGGCCTCCAGAGGTCATCTAGTCCAGGCCTCTGCATGAATGTTACAAGCCAGCAAAGAAACACTTACCATAGTTGTCTTCTAACTCCATTTTACTGATGCTAAAAGAATGCTGACTTAAGTTTTGCTGGAGGACTCTTTGAGTCAGTCTCTGAGTGTCAATCTCCTCCTTAAAATATCTACCCTATAGACCAAAAATGAGGAGAGTCAGATTTCTATGGCCAGAAGAGACAATTATGATCATCTAGGAGTTTTCAACCTGTGATCCGCAGACCCATGGGGGTCCACAGATTATACCTAGGATTTCCAAAGGAGTCCTGCACCTCCAGTTAAAATTTTTTAAGAGTCCACAAATGAAAAAAGTTGAAAACTACTGATCTAGGCTGACCTTCTGTATAACACAAGGCATAGGACAGTCCTGAATTAATTCCTGTTTGACCTAGTGCAGATTCTTTGGAAAGGCATCCAATCTTAATTTCAAAAAATTGATGGAAAAATTACCATCTGTTGTGGCAGATTCTCCAGTGGTTAATTCCCCTCACTGTTAAAAATAAACCTTATTTCCATTCTGAATTTTTCTAGCTTCAACTTGCAAGCACTGGAAATAACTTGAAAGTTATTTCAATTTATTCATCACAGCGACTAAAGGTCAAAGATCAACCGCATGACAGCAGCCAGTAGACTTTATATCTATACTATGTATGCTTAGGACACAAGCTTATTCTTAGCCGCCCACATATAATATAGAATACAGGGAAACCCATATTCTTCTGCTCCACAGAGAAAGGTTTCCTCCAAGATGCTAAAATCCAAAGATTTTTGTCTGAAACATCCTCTTTGCTCAATACATGTAAAAGGGTTAAAAGAAACAGTTCCCAACAAAAATTAAGCCACTTATTTTGGCAGTTCAGTTACCTCTTCTTATACACGCTTTAGTGCTCTATCCTGAGCCACTCCACCTGCCTGACAGGTCAACACTTTTACACCTACCTTGTGGCTTATGATCTGCATGAAAGAAAAAAAAAGGCAAAGAGTTAGATTCTCTCCTGTCTTCACTGCAATTCATACAAGTTGAATAGATCACTCATCTAAAAAATCCTTCCTCACAAGATTATAAATCTAAATAAGACAATTTAAAGGACTGCGCACACTCTAGAGACAACCTGAATCTCAGATTTGGTTGCCCACCAGAAAATATGGTTGTTGCTTTTAAAAAAAGCCAAAAAGGAGATGCCTAATAAAACTGGCACACGTGGGCCGTGGGTGTCAGCTGCGTATCCCTCTCTAAATTGTGAGCTGCAGATCTGACCCAGAACCAGTATTTCAGAGGTGCCTTTGACAAACTGGTATGGTCTGACCTAGGACACCCCAGTAAGGACACTGGTATGTCCTAACCCACCTGCCCCCGGCCCACAGGGCACTATGGGGGAAATGCACCAGTCAAAGGATGCTGCAGGGGGGGCACGGCCCACAGCCTGAGGGGTGGCGCCGTGTGAGGTTGAGGCACGGGCAGCCAAGGACCCGCACTCCGCCATTCCCGGTGGTGTGGGCCATTCCGGCTACACCGTGAGCTGGGGCGCTGGGCAACACAATCTTCCCGGCCCTGCGCAGGCTCGCAGGGTCCCGCACAGCCGGGACCAGGCGCGGCACAGCAGCCGCTGTCAGCCCAGGGACCGGCAGCAGGGCCCGAGCCCAGGCCCACCTATGCGGCATGGCTCGCCCCAATCACCCGCGCCTAGCGAGAGAGAGGCGAGAAGAGCCCCCCACCCCTCCCCAACCACCTGCACCTAGCGAGAGAGCCTCCTGCCCCTCCCCAACCACTCGCACCTAGCGAGAGAGGCGAGAAGAGCCCCTCCCCTCCCCCAACCACCCGCACCTAGCGAGAGAGGCAAGAAGATCCTCTTCTCTCCCACAACCACCCGCACCTAGTGAGAGAGAGAGGCAAGAAGATCCTCTTCTCTCCCACAACCACCCGCACCTAGTGAGAGAGAGAGGCGAGAAGATCCTCTTCTCTCCCACAACCACCCGCACCTAGTGAGAGAGAGAGGCGAGAAGATCCTCTTCTCTCCCACAACCACCCGCACCTAGTGAGAGAGAGAGGCGAGAAGATCCCCTCCCCTCCCCCAACCACCCGCACCTAGCGAGAGGCGAGAAGATCCCCCCCACAACCACCCGCACCTAGCAAGAGAGAGGCGAGAAGAGCCCCCCCCTCACCACCTGCACCTAGCGAGAGGCGCGAGAAAGGCCTCCCGCCCCTCCCCCAACCACCCGCACCTAGCGAGAGAGGCGAGAAGAGCCTCCCGCCCCTCCCACAACCACCCGCACCTAGCGAGAGGCGCGAGAAGGGCCTCCCACCCCTCCCCCAACCACCCACACCTAGCGAGAGGCGCGAGAAGAGCCTCCCGCCCCTCCCCCAACCACCCGCACCTAGGGAGAGACGCGAGAAGAGCCCCCCCGCCCCTCCCTCTACTCAGCCCGAGGCACCTGAAGAAAGGGGGAGAAAGCTCCCGGCCCGGACGCACCAGCCGTTACCCACCAGGCTTGCGCCGAACCAGCGCGTGGCCTTAATGCGAAGGCGGCTCCTTCGGCTCCGGAGCAGCCAGTGGGAAACTTCTGCCCCCTCGCCGCTCTGAGACCACGGTGAGGCTCTTAGCCCCGCCCCGTCGGGCACCATAACGAGGCTGCTCAATTCACCCCTCTCAGCTGAAGGGGCTGGGCTAGGCGGGCAGGGCAGGGAGGGGAGGGCTGTGAGGGAGGTGCCTGATCACGCTGCGCTGGGGTTAGCGGCAGCACCCCCTGGGGTTGGGGTTGGAATGGAGCAGGGCGTAGTGGGAGCGCGGGGTGGCAGTGTGGCTCAGGGGCCGCGGTGGATGCTGGGACAGTGGTGGTGGAGGGACTCCAATGCAGCCTGCATGAGAGAGCAGTGCATGATGGGACTGTGCCCTGAATGGGAGCAGGGCATGCTGGGAACAGGGCTCAAGGTAGAGCAGTGTATGCTGGGACAGCAGCTGAGGGGGAAGCAGTGCACTCTGGGAGTGCAGTTTGAGGGCCAGGGAACTGTATATGCGTTGGGTTGCCAATTTTCTAATTACACAAAACCAAACACCCTAGCCCTGCCCTTTCCCTGAGACTCTGCCCCCCCCAATCACTACATTCCCCCGTCCCTTGGTGGCTCACTCTTCCCCATCCTTTCTCACGTTCACTCCGCTATGGCAGGGGATTGGGATGCGGGAGAGGGTGAGGGCTTTTACTAGGGTGCAGGCTCCAGGTTGGGGCCAGAAATAATGGGTTTAGGGCATGGGAGGGGCCTCCAGGCTGGGGCTAAGGGATTCAGTTTGCGGGAGGGGGCTGCATCTTGAGACAAAGGGTTGGGGTGCAGGGAGCATGAGGGCTCCAACTGGCAGTGCAGGCTCTGGGGTGGGGCCAGGGATGAGGAGGTTGGGGGCAGGAGGGGGCTCTGGGTTTGTGGGCAGTGCTCAGGGCTGGGGTTGAGGCACAGGTTTACCTCAGGTGGCTCCCAGTAAGTGGCACAGCAGGGCTAAGGCAAGCTGCCTTCCTGCCTACCTGTCCTGGCTCTGTGCTGCACCTGGAAGTAGCCACCAGAAGGTTCAGCTCTTAGGCCACTGCCAAGGCTTCTGTGCACTGCTCTCACATGCAGGCACTGCCCCACCAGCTCCACTGGCCATGGTTCCTGACCAATGGGAGGGTGGAGCTGGTACTTGGAGTGGGGGCAACACACAGAGCCCCATGGCCCCCCTGTCTAGGAGCTGGACCTGCTGGTCACAGCGCAGTGCCAGGACATGTAGGGACTAGCCTGCTTTAGGCCTGCAGCACTGCCGACTGGACTTTTAACAGCCTGATTGGCAGTGCTCACTGTAGCTGCCAGGGTCCTTTTTGACTGAGTGTTTTGGTCAAAAACCGGATGTCTGGCAACCCGCTGTATGCTGGGAGCATGGTCAAGTAGGGAGGGCTGCCCCGCTTAGACTAAGCTGCCCAGCACACGCTGGGGCCTCTGGAAGATGTCACTTCAGTACTATGACGTGCTTTTGCTCTGAAACATGACTGTCTAAAAATGGTCTCTCCTTAGCTGGCCTGCTCTCTGTGTGTATTGGAATAAGAGCTGTGACAAAAATGAGAAGGGGAAGGATTTGTTGCATTTTGATCCTCTCCACTCTGCAGAGCCAGCCCAGGTACAGGAGGAAGAGCTTGGGTCTATTTTGCATCATCATTGTTATTATTTGTCTTAGCATAGTGCCCAGGAGCCCTAGTACTGAACAAGGATCTGTTGTGCAAGGCACTGTATAGTGACTAATCAAATGCAACATTAACAGAATTAATATCATATTGCCTCTATATAAATCCATAATACATCCATATCTTGAATACTGTATGCAGCTGGATTTGCCCCATCTCAAAAAAGATACATTGGAAATGGAAAAAGTGCAAAAAAGGCAACAAAAATGATTAGGGGTATGGAACAACTTCCATATAAGGAGAGATTTATAAGACTGGGAATTTTCAGCTTGGAAAAGAGATGACTCGGGGGGGATATGATAGAGGTCTATAAAATCATGACTGATGTGAAGAAAATAAATAAGGAAGTGTTATTTAAGCCCCTAGACTCACCGCCACAGCACCTCCTGCTGATGACTTCTAGGAATTAGCTTATTCCAGCTCCAGAGTGCCCTCTGCAGGCCAGTGATCCACCTTACCTGTGACCCTCCCAGTACCCCAGTGCCCCTTTTACCTGGGGTGCTGCTCCCTGGCAGTAACCCCTCACAGCCTCAGGGTCTCTCCATCCCAAGGGAACACCCACCCACTATCCCCACTTCACCTCAGTGTTTGCCTACTGCCAGTCCCCATCTAGCCCCCTGCTCACTGGGGCAGACTGCAGTCTAAGCCATTCATCGTAGGCAAAGGGGGTTTGGACCTGCTGCCCCTGCCTACCCATGGGCTGCCCCCTGCAACCCAATACCTGAGAGGCCTTATCAGGCTTCAGCCTGGGGCTTTCCTAGGCTGGAGCTCCCAGGGCCTTTCCCCAGCCCTGCTCCACTCTAGGTTCCCTTCTTGACACCTTGCAGACAAGCCCTTCTCCCTCTACAGACAGAGAAAGACTGCCTAGGCTGCTGGCTCACAGCCTTTTATAGGGAACAGTTGGACCTGACTGGGGCATGGCCCCAGCTGAGCCTACTTTCCTCCAATCAGCCCAGGCTTCTTGCCCCTGCCACAGCCCTCTCCTGGGCTGTTTCAAGCCCTGCAGGGCAGGAGCAGGAATCACTCTGTTACACCTTCTCATAACACAAGAACTAGGGGTCACCAAATGAAATTAATGGACAGCAGGTTTAAAACAACAAAAGGAATTATTTCTTCACACAATGCACTCAACTTGTGGAATTCCTTGCCAGGGGATGTTGTGAAGGCCAAGACTATAACAAGGTTTAAAAAAGAACTGGATACATTCATGAATGGCTATTAGTCAGGACGAGCAGGGATGCAAAACCATGCTCTGAAGTGTCCCTAGCCTCTGTTTGCCAGAAGCTGGGAATGGGTGACAGGAGATGGATCATTTGATGATTATCTGTTCTGTTCAGTCCCTCTGAAGCACTGGGTATTAGCCCCTGTCAGAAGACAGGATATTGGGCTAGATGGACCATTGGTCTCATCCAGTATGGCCATTTTTATGTTCTGATTGCTCATGATCTTAATCAGTTACTACTGTGCCAACTAAGTGCATGTGTCATTGAAATTGACCTACAGAACAGTTATTACAGTCAATGATGCATGAGGAGAAAAGCCCAGGTTAACTCTTTGATCCTGGCATTACTTTGCAGGGTTAGTAGAAGAAAACCTCTGCTTGCTTGCACTGTGAGCACATTTACTATGGCATCTCAGAGAGATAATGGACATGGGCCCCCTTGATGAAATTGAGAGAGTCTCTCTTTTCAGAGTCAAAAGCACTTTGAAGACAATAGTTCCTGCAGTATGGTTCATTTGATGCAAATTAGTTGCTTTCTGCTGGCTCTGCTCGTGTCTCCTGTAGCTTTGTTTAAAGTTGCCGTGGAAAATGTAAAGTTCCCAAATGGCTGTCTGCTGGCTAATTACAACCCCTTTCATGCAGGCTGTGCATGGAGCATCTTCCCCATGTCTCCATCAGACGCATCTAAATACGACGTTCCATCTTCAGTCTGTAAGCTGCGATAATCGCAATGAAATTGTTCATACTGATCTTCGCTGACCCATAAATGTTATTTGTTTAGATCCCAAACAGATTGGAATTTCTATAGAAGGAGATATAGGGCCTCCTAAACAAACACACCAATGTCAGGCTTCATTACATTCAGTAATGGCTGTCTCAAAGCAGTGGTGCCTGACTAATCTGCTCCTTTGTGCACTCGGCAAACAAGTCTGATGAGTGTTCAACAGCCCAGAAATGAGTGACATTCTCTTGGACTTTCAGTAGAGGTTAAAATATTGGACCTGATTCTGATCACAGTTGTACTGGCATGATCAAGTTTAGCCCCTTTGAGCTAGATGCAGTGTCCCATTTTCATTGAGTTCCTCACTTAATTTTTAACATAAGAACGGCCATACTGGGTCAGTATCCTGTCTTCGGACAGTGGCCAATGCCAAGTGCCCCAAAGGGAATAGACAGAACAGGTAATCACCAAGTGATCCATCCCCTGTCACATTCCCCGCTTCTGGCAAACAGAGGCTAGGGACGCCATCCCTGCCCATCCTAATAGCCACTGATGGACCTAATGGACCTAATTAATTTTAAATTAAATTATTTTCTAGTTGCCTTTAATAAGATAAAGAAAATTCAAGGCCTGGCCCCTATGAAGCATTGGCTCAGCCAGGGTCATGTCTTGGGAATCTTCCACAGCTGTAATCACAGCACCCAAATTGCAAAGGGATTGCTGAGCATCTGCATCAGCCTCAACTGAAGCCAGAGAGGTCCAGCATTTTGAAGGTCATTGGCCATTCATTAGAATTTGACCAAGGGATGGGTATTTGGACCAATCTGTTCCCATTTGGGTGCTTTCAAGTTTGGTACCTACATCCCTATTTAGGCACTTAAATAAGTGGGCTGATTTTTCAGAGTTGCTGAAATCAGCAGGAGTCCAGTGTCTCCAAATAATCAAGCTGCTTCTCAAGGTGCCTAGATCTGGCTTTAGATACTGGACGTTAGATTCTTTGAAAGTTTTAGCCATAGTTTTTCACCTCAATGCTGGGTTTTGGCTAGTGGGTCTGCCGCGTTCAGCCCCCTTTCTTATATGTCCACTGGGGCTTCGGGTTTAGAGCACCAAATTTATGTACAGCACAGGCAGCTGGATGGCTCCCAAAACTAAGCACAGGTAGTTGGGGCAGGATTCCCTCTTAGCATGGAACAAGCTGGAGATCACAATGGATGAAGTGGTCACAGATCCATTGGACTGGGAGCAAAGCACAAAAACCCTGGAAAAGTGGTTCAGTGTTGCTGCGTGGTGTGTGATTTGCACTCTGTTAGCACCCTTGCTGTGCTTAGCACTGCCTGCACCTATAGAGATGAGGGTCCCTGCCCCAAAGAGTTTACATTCTGTGGAAAAGACCAAGAGTGGAGTGAGAGGGATAAAATATAGAGTCAAGTGTGTCTCGGCTCTTCCCCTTGGGGCCCCTACTTGGCCAGGGCTAATTCCTTGTTGTGGGGGACCTGGAAGAAGGATGTGAAGGAAAGTCGACTGGCTTTATGGATGAGTTCTTGGAGGACATTCTATGCATAAGGACAGCCTAAATCAATTGGAATATGCCTATTGTACTTACATTTCAGTGTAGAGTCTATAGAGCAGTATAAACACGTCATTGCCTCTATGAAATTTTAGTTTGTACTAACTTTGCTAGTACTTTTTATGTAGCCTGTTGTAAAACTGGGCAAATATCTAGATGAGTTAATGTTTCCGCTGAAAGACCTCTGTGTGCCCCTAGGGATTCGCGTCTCCCTGGTTGAGAACCATTTGGCTCCTGGCTGAGAGGAAATGGTCACCATTGAAGGGAAGGTTGAAAGGTGACTTGAACTCAAGTACCTACACAGGGAGGAGATTTCCAATTGGCAGAATAATCCTCAATGGAGCTGACAAAGGCAGAATGAGAGCCAATGGTTGGAAGCAGAAATTAGAGAGATTCAGACTAGAAATAAGGTGCAATTTCTTAACAGTGAGAGTAATTAACTACTGGAACAACTCACCTAGGGTCATAGTGAATTCCTCATCCCCTGAAGCCTTTAAATCAAGACTAAAAAAGTATCTTTCTAAAAGATTTAAAAGTGATGGGTGTGATGCAGGAATCACTGGGTGAGGTTCTCTCTGACCTGTGCTAGGAGGTCAGACCAAATGGTCACAATGGTCCCTTGGACCTTAAAATCTATGACTGAGACTCCTCCTTGCTACCACAGTACAAATAACAAGCTTTCCTACTATTTGTATTTGCTTATACTAGGCAGCTGCCAGGTGAACCCTATCCATAAGGTGCCTCATATACACAGAGGCCAGGTGAATTAGTCCACATAGTGGCCATTAACACCTGCCAAAATGCTTAGGACCTACAACTGCCAAATTCCCAGACTGGAAACTCTCTGGGGCAGGGGCCATCTTTTTGTTCTGTGTTTGTACAGCACCTAGCACTATGGGCTCCTGATCCAGGACTGGAGCTCCGAAGCACTACAGCAATACAATCAATCATATTTGTATTTAGGTCTATTGCACTAGTGCCCAGGACTGTTAGGCTTGAAGCAGGTATCACTGAATCACCAGGCGATACTCTGGAACTGCTCCCCACAAAGCCAGGCAGGACTTTGGGGAACCTCCTCTCCCTTGGAGCAGACTCTCTTCAGGGCAAGAAGCTCACACGGCTTCACCTCCTGAGTCTCTCCTTGGAGCATTCGGCATATGCCCCTCCATGCACTTTCCACAGCGAGTCCACCCAGGCGGGATCCTGAGGAAGCCAGAGGGTCCTGCACACACACCCACTTCGCAGTCAGACGTGACTCTCAGCCAGCCAGTAAAACAGAGGTTTATTAGATGACAGGAACATGGTCTAACACAGAGCTTGTAGGTACTGAGAACGGGACCTTCGGTCGGGTCTATTCTGAGGCTCAGCGAGCCAGACAACCCTGTCTGCCTTCACTTCCCGTCCCCAGCCAACTCCAAACTGAAACTCCCTCCAGCCCCTCCTTCTCTGTTGAGTTCCTTTCCCGGGCCAGGAGGTCACCTGACCTCTTTGTTCTCCCTAACCTTTAGCATCCCCTTGCAGAGGGGAAGGGCCCAGGCCATTTGTTGCCAGGAGACAGAGTGTCAGCCATTTATGCATGCTGGAGACTTAAGAAATGCATAGGGGAAACTGAGGCACCAACACAATATTCAGAGGAAACATTAAGAACAGTCCCACTTCGTCGCAGCAGGACCCCACTGTGCTAGCCCCTGTACAAAGCCAGAACAGAAAGACAGTCCATGTCCTAAAAAGCTTCCAATCTAAGGACAAGACAACAGATGGATGCTGACAGTGGAGGACAAGGAAACAATGAAACAAATATTGGTAGAGCTTTAAAAAAAATTGCCAGTTTAAAACAGCTAATCATGCATTTGTTTTGCAATTGCCAGTCTAACACAAGTGAAATTGGTTATCCTGGTTGGTTTCTGACCTTGATTTGACCTTCCAAATGCATCACACCTCAAGAGCTGGACAAATACTATGAATAAAGAACTGACCTTGACATAAAGAGATTTGCTCTCTGCTGTTCTGCATTTAGACTCTGATATATATTGCAATTCAATAAAACCTAAAGCTGGAGAAAAGAAACCTGACAGTTTTGTGTCAAAATAAAATTAGAGGGCCCACTGCCCTATGCATGGTAATCTTCCTCTTTTTGCAGCAGTGGGTTTCAAAATATTCAATCTCGCTCCATGACACCTGCTGCTCCAGTAATTTCAAAATACAAATGATAAACAAGTGCTAAGACTTTCAAGAAGAATCATGTTTAAATATGGAACTAGGACTCTGCTTAAATTTAGTACATCATCAGGACTTTTCTTTCTGCCACATGGTGGGAGTGTTTGTCCAGTGATTACAGCACAGTGCCAGGCCGCTCAGCATGACTACTGCCTCATGAGGCGTTTGTGTTAAAAAGACACCTGGACTTTCTGTATGTCTCCCCTTCTGTCAAATGGGACACTAAGTCTCCTGTACCACTCTGGGACAACGGTGGGCCATTCACTAGAGTCTGAAGAATGTTCAGATCCTTGGAGGAAAGGTATGAAACCAAGGCAAAGAGAACACTGAGGTGGCACATGATACGTCTTCAAATATGTAAAAGGTTGATGGTGATCAATGATTCTCCATGTCCCCCAAGGGCAAGACAAGATGTAATGAGCTTAGTTTGCAATAGGGGAAACTGAGGTTGGAAAAAACTCTGAGCATAAGGCTAGTTAAGCACTGAAACAGGTTACCTAGGGAAATGATCATTGGAGGGTTTTAAAAACAGGTTAGACAATCACCTCTCAGGGATGATTTAGGTGTATTTAATCCTGCCTCTGCATGGGAGAAGGACTAGATGACCTCTTGAAGTCCCTTCCAGCCCTACATTTCTATGATTAGATTTGTCAAGCTGTCTGGAGTGGCTCACAGGCAGGGTAATAACTTTCTCTTATCAAGAGAAGTTGGTCCAATAAAAGATCTTACCTCACCCACCTTGTCTCTCTTCCGATCTTGGGCAGACTGTGAAGAAGCAGGGCACAAACCCAGACTGGTTGTGTGTTCCAGACTGAGATTTCACCAACCAAGTATCCCATGTGAAATCCTCAGCCGCTACAACAGCCTTCACGTGACAGTCCCCTGAGGGACTCAGAT
The DNA here is from genome assembly GCF_025201925.1 of Gopherus flavomarginatus. NCBI lineage: Eukaryota > Metazoa > Chordata > Testudines > Testudinidae > Gopherus > Gopherus flavomarginatus. Next base: position 427,827 of record NW_026114613.1, read on the forward strand.
CTATCTTGTCATCCAGGCAAACTTGCCTTTGTCATAGGTGGGTCCTCACACCAAAAAAAATCACAACAATATTCAGGTTACTCCCAGTCCCAAAAGACCAGTCACTTACCCCAGGTCAACTGAATTTCCAATTCTTTATCAAAGAATGTTTGTAGCCAATCCTATAAAAATGTGTTAAAGATTTATTAGTTAAGAAAAAGAAATGAGAGTTATTTTCAGGCTTAAAGCAGGTAAACATATACGAGTTACAGTCTTAGGTTCTAAAGGTCACAAAGCCTGCGTATTATAGAAGCTTCTGTGTATCCTTTAGGGCTAACTGAAGCTAAACAGCTGGGAACCTCTTGCTTATGTTTAGAAGTCTTTGTGTCTCCAAGTTCAAACAGCATAGAGATAAAGTTCCTTCTGGTCAGGCATTTTTATTCCCTTTCCCCACAGTTCAAACTAATGTGACAAGTGTTTGTGCATATCTCCTCTTCATGGATGTAAGAGGAACAATCAACCAAGTTTTGTCCACAGCTGTTCCATAATGGCTTGTCTGATGGCTGTTGGATTGGAGATGACACCTCTTGTGGTAAACTAGTATCTCACACTTTGTAGTCTTCTCTCCTGACTGAGGGTTTCCAGTTTCATAGCAAACACTTTCATAGTTACAGAGCAAATACTTACATATTACCTTATAACATGGGATACAGATAAGTGAAATTAGTGCAAGCAGCAACTTACAAGCATTTCATACAGTCCAAACACTAAACACATCTCTATAAACCTAATACCTATTTTAAGAATACTAACACAGATAAGCCAGACTGGTTTCCAGCTGTGCATTTGATGCTTAGGAGCCTTGGAATGAGCTGGCACCTGGTTTGCCAGCATCACAAGAATGTAGTGCTTTGGGTCAGGGAGTGTCTCTTTGTAGTGTTTGTACAGCCCCTGGCACAGCAGTGGGAGAGATAGCTTAGTGCAGGGATAGGCAACCTATGGCACGTGTGCCGAAGGTGGCACACAAGCTGATTTTCAGAGGCACTCACACTGCCTGGATCCTGGACACCGGTCCGGGGGTCTCTGCATTCTAATTTAATTTTAAATGAAGCTTCTTAAACATTTTTAAATCCTTGTTTACTTTACATACAACAATAGTTTAGTTATATATTATAGACTTATAGAAAGAAACCTTCTAAAAATGTTAAAATGTATCACTGGCACATGAAACCTTACATTAGAGTGAATAAATGAAGACTTGGCGCACCACTCCTAAAAAGTTGCTGACCCCTAGCTTAGTGGTTTGTGCATTAATCTACTAAACCTAGCATTACAAGTTCAATCCTTCAGGTGGCCATTTAGGGATCTGGGGCGAAGATTAGGGATTGGTCCTGCTTTTAGCAGCGGGTTGGATTAGATAACCTCCTGAGGTCCCTTCCAACCCTGATATTCTATGATGAGGGGTCCTAGGTACTACAAATAAATGCTTTTCTTTTCCAGTGGAGAAAAAAAAAAGTAGAAAAGGGAAAGATCATACTTCCTCCAGTTTAAGTTCTTTACCTCCTTCCTTTCCCCCCTTTTTTTTCCAGTGGAGAAAAAGGAGAAAATAGAGAGCGGGAGGAAGGAAAACAAAAATTAAAAAAAAAAATCTAGCTTTGTCAGGTTTCAAAAACCAAAATGGAAAATACAATTAAAAATGGAACAAAAATTGGGAAATTTTAAAACTAAACCAGTGGCTGTCAAGAAGCTGTCAAAATGTGACATTTTCCCACAAAAACCACTGTTTTTTGGTGGGAACCTTTTTCTAATAAAAGATGTCACACACATACCCATCTCTTGCTCCAGTGCCATACCCTTCCCACAAGGAGACAAACCCTGGTGAAAACTGGGGCTTAGGTTGTAGATGGGGGATTTTTTTGGTGAGCATCAGAGGGGGAATCTTCATATTTTATATGAAGGTTCCATAATAGTACCCTCAGTGGTGGGCTCAGTACCAGGGTTCTTGGATGAAATGCCCCAGCCTGTGTTATCCGGAGGTCAGACTAGATGACATAAACCGGGTCCCTTCTGTCTTTAAAATCTGTGAAGGGGAGTGGGGGGCTGGGTCAGCTCTGAAATCCCACTTCCTCTGCCTAGCTGAGCGCTCCCTATGACTGTTCTTCGCAGGGGTGCTTGAGAGGCTTCAAGGCCTTTGCCTTGCCATAAGCTTCCAGCTGAAGGAGGCTGTGCTTGTCTCATACATCTTTGCACATCCCACTTCTGGGCAGTTCCTACGCTCAATTTACACTGGGTAAGGATCTGCCCCTTAAAAGGAGCATTAGAGGCCTGGCTTGTAGCTGCCTTCACAGAACTTTTGATGCCAGTCACTTCATACGATTTCTCCGCCTCTACTTATATTTATACCTGCTTACTGTATTTTCCACTCCATGCATCTCATGAAGTGGGTTATAGCCCAGAAAAGCTAATGCCCAAATAAATGTGTTAGTCTCTAGGCACCACAAGGACTCCTCGTTCTTTTTACAGATACAGACTAACACGGCTACAACTCTGAAATCTGCCTCTACTGTTTTTTTTTCTTAAATGCTGCTATTCCCTACCTCGTTTTGAGACAGGCTCATTTCCTTGAGGCCTGTTCTGTCTGAGAACTGCCCTATTGATGACAGTAGTGCCTAAGGTGCTGTACACACACAGGAGAGCTCACGCTCTAATCAGACCAGACAGACACAGTGTGGGGAAGGGGTAGAATGCACAAGGCAACGGGAGCAAATGGCATGTTAGTGCCAGGCTGTTTTTTCTCCTGGGAGGGGGAGTTACTGAGAAGAGCAGCTCCCTGGAAAGGACAGGGCAGAAGAGAAGGGGGTAGGCGGAGGAGGGTGAGGGGCAGCCGTGGAGTGCAGCTGAGGTGAACAGAGTGGGGAGGTGGGTGGAAGCATTTGGAGCAAACAGCCAATCAGCACAATGCAAAGGGTCCTTGCTTAGTTGCCGTGGCCCCTACTGGCTACCACCTCACTGCAGTTTGAGGCATTTGTGATAGTGTTGAACATAGTAAAAACCAAAAGATTGAGCTAGAGAAGAGCCTGCTGCAGGGTGTGGCCAAGTGGGAATTTTCAGTTATATTTTCATGAATGGGGGCAGGGCAAGGACTTACTTGAGTAGGAGTTGCTACCCAGTGGGTACAGAAGGGTCAAAATGCTCCTGCGGGAGAGCAAGAGACATGCGGTGCTTGGGTCACAGGTGCCTGGAGTGACATGAATAGATTAAGGACTGGCTGAAACCCAGACAGACAATAGGATGCCCCAGGGACCTGTGGCAGGTGGAACATGTAAGCTCAGCGTGAGCTGCAAGAGGAAGACAATGGAAAAGGGCTGACAGCAGGCTAGGATCTAAGCTGGCCTTGGAGAGAGACGCTAGTTGGCACAGGGAACTGACAAAGGGACACAGAGAGAGGAGCTTGGCTAGGTACCACCATGACAGCAGCCCCTCTGAATTCTGACCTGTCTTTACCACTGCTTCGCTGTGCTACCATAAGGCCTTCCTGCTGTTGTGTTCCAGGGGGTTAATAAGCTCTAACCTCTTTTGAAAAGGCTGCCTGGTGTTACTACAAGCATATGCTGAGGTGCAATGATCCCTGCCAAGGGCAAAGTCTGAGCAGGAGTCTATCTCACCTGGATTCCTTGGGCAGAGCTCATGGTGTGAAGCAGGCATGCTGGAGCCCAGATGCTCAGTCTGAGGCACTGAGGCCACAGAACTTACCTTTGAGGAAGAGTGGGAGCTTGTGATCTTTTCTTGGTGTTATCTGGACCAGTGATCTGCTAGGTCACTCCAGTCCTTGACTCTGGGAGCCAGCCTTATCCTGCTCTGCTGTGAGAACCCCCACTCCGGGGCTGTTCAGGCACAGCCTCTGGCATGTAAGCTGCTCCTTGGATTATGCAACCGAATGACACTAGCCAATATGTCTGGTCCTAGACACAACCTTAGGATCCTCCGTCTTGCAGTGTCCAGTTATGCCTGCTGGACACTGCAAGCTTATAGGAGTTCGTCAATTTAACAAAGAAATTGATATGTACCAGGCTTGTTCTCCCAAGGGGAGTCTCTGACACGCTTCAAATCAAATGCACTGCTTCAAGTAGAATAAACAAACAGATTTATTTACAAAGATAGATTTTAAGTGATTATAAGTCAAAACATAAGTCAGATTTGGTCAAATGAAATAAAAGCAAAATGCATTCTAAACCGATCCCACTTTCAATCTCCTTACAAACTTAGATGCGTCTCACCACAGGCTGGCTGGTTGCCCTTTCAACCAGGCTCTCCTCTTTGATCAGTGCTTCAGTCGCCTAGTGGTGATGTCTGTAGATGTAGTTGGAATAGACAGGAAGAGCATGGCAAATGTCTCTCCTTTTTATCATGTTTCTTCCCTCTTCACTTTGTTTCCCCATCCCCTTCAGAGTCAGGTGAGCATTACCTCAGCACTGTGCCAAACTGACCAAAGGAAGAGGGGTGACTCACTTGAGAGTCCAACAGATCCTTTGTTGCTGCCTAGGCCAGTGTCCTCCGTTCCTGTGAGGCTGGGCTGGGTTTGTCCCATACATGCCTTGATGAGGTATGAACTGCCCCTCTGCTCTTGGGGAGCTTTTGCCTGGGCTTGTTTTAAGCCACGAGGACACATTTTCAGCCTCAAAACTATATACATGAAATTACAACCTATAACAATTACTATAACATTACCATAGCAACAATGCTCAGTATATCATGAGCCTTCTGAAGACACACAACATGACAAACTTTGCATTAGATACCACAGAATCATATTAAAAGGATGAAAGTGGGACTGTAGGGTGTTCCCACAAGGTACAGAACATCACAGTCCCCTTTGGGTCAGGCACACGGAGGGGTTCCCTAGTGCATAGCACATGGTTCCAAGGAACTGACATAGGGGAAGCTAAGTAATCCGCTAAAGGAACAGTGATAGTGTGGAGAAGAATCAAATTAGATGAAACTGCAATACTCTCCCATTCACTTGAGATGCCAAAGCAAGATTGCACCGCTCTGCCCAGCCAGGGCTGCTTTTACAGCCAGTTTCCTTCCCTGTTTATGTAAGATCTGCCCCCTCAAGAGGGAGCCCTGTGATGCTGATCATTGCTAGAGGAACCCACCCTTTTGACAGGCTAGAATTTTACCTATAGCTAAAGCAACAGAAGAGTGATTTTTGGTCCAGTTTGCAAGGCCTTACATGCAAGGTGGTGAGTCAAGAGACAAGCTTTCCCCAGCAGAAGTTGGTCCAGTAAGAGAGATCACCTCATCCATCTTCTCTCTAATATCCTAGGACCAACATGGCTACAACACTGCACTCAACTTCATGGCATCTGTTTGGAGAGAGCACAATTTCTGAATGCAATTGGGAGGGGAGGAGCATGCGCACATAACCCCTGCCATGGGGGAAGAAGTAAGGACTCCAGCATGGAAGGGATATGGGGGACTCTGATATGGGGTACACACAGCCCCTGCCACAAGTGGAGCTTTAGGGAGTCGCTTAAGTGCAGGGGTATGAGAGGACGACGCAGAGCTGGTAGGGGAAGAAGTTGGAGCACCCAAGGAGTCCCTGCTGTTCACAATGAACTCAGCCTACAGCAGCTATGATGCATGCAACCCTCCAGTAGTAGCTCTCACACAAATGGACAGCAGCTTGTGACAAACGCACCTTGTACTGGGGTAGACTATGCTGCATGCAGCCCAGTTAATAGATCCACTGTCTTGTTGCAGGTAAGTGGGAGCAAGGAACACTTTACCTGTAAGAGGCTTTAGCACAGTTTGGACACCATCATCCAAAAGTGAGAGCCTCTGCAGGGTTGCAACTAGCTTCAAAGGAAGAAAGCAAGTCACTATTAGAGGATATGGGACAATATGTTCAGAAGACTGAAAATACAGGCTAAGCTGGGCCCCTTCAAACAACATTGATTTTACTACAGCCAAATGCAAGGATCAGTCATTTCAGAACAAGGAATGCAGGCCATACCTACTGAATGGGGGACTGGGTCCTGGACAGCACTGGCTGAAGAGGATTTACAGGTCTTAGATGAAAAAAAGTAACTTGTGAACTCCCATTGTGATGCTACAGCTGAGAGGACTAATATAATCCATGTCTGTTTAAAAAAAGGGAGTAGTGAGGTAATTTTACCTCTTTAACTAGCCTTGGTGAGACAGATATGGGAATATTGCATCCAGTACAGCCAGCTAGCTTTTTAAAAAAAACTTAAATTAGGGTTGTCAAGCAATTAAAAAAATTAGTCAAACAATAAGAGAATATCATTTATTTGAATATTTGTGGATGTTTTCTACATTTTCATATTTATACACAATACAATATGTACAGTGCTCACTATATTTTTTATTACAAATATTTGCACTGTAAAAAACAAAAATAACAGTATTTTTCAATTCACCCAATACAAGTACTGGAGTGCAATCTCTTTCTCATGAAAGTTGAACTTACAAATGTAGAATTATATACCAAAAAACTGCATTAAAAATAAAACAATGTAAAACTTTAGAGCTTACAAGTCCACCCAGTCCTACTACTTGTTCAGCCAATCGCTCAGACAAATTTGTTTACATTTGCAGAATATAATGCAGTCTGCATCTTGCTTACAATGTCACCTGAAAGCGAGAACAGGCCTTTGCATGGCACTGTTGTTATAGCCAGCGCCACAAAATATTTACATGCCAGATGTGCTAAAGAGTCATATGTCCCTTGATGCTTCAACCACCATTCCAGAGGACATGCATCCAGGGTGATGATGGGTTCTGCTCAATAATGATCCAAAGCACAGCGGATCGATACATATTCATTTTCATCATCTGAGTCAGAGTCCAACAGCGGAAGGTTGATTTTCTTTTTTGGTGGTTTGGGTTCTGTAGTTTCCACATCAGAGTGTTGCTCTTTTCAGACTTTTGAAAGCATGCTCCATACCTCACCCCTCTCAAATTTTGGACGGAACTTCAGATTCTTATATCTTGGGTCGAGTGCTGTAGCTATCTTTAGATATTTCACATTGGTATCTTCTTTGTCTTTTGTCGAATTTGCAGTGAAAGTGTTCTTAAAATGAACAACATGTGCTGGGTCATCATCTGAGACTGCTATAAAATGAAATATACGGCAGAATGTGGGCCAAAAAACAGAGCAGGTGACATACAGTTCTCCCCCAAGGAGTTCAGTCACGAATTTAATTAATACATTATTTTTTTAACGAGTGTCATCAGCATGGAAGCATGTCCTCTGGAACGATGGCCTAAGCATGAAGGGGCATATGAATCTTTAGTGCATCTGGCCTGTAAATATAAAACCATAGAATATTAGGTTGGAAGAGACCTCAGGAGGTCATCTAGTCCAATCCCCTGCTCAAAGCAGGACCAACACCAGTATCTTGTGATGCCAGCTACAACAGTACCATGCAAATGCCTGTTCTCACTTTCAGGTGACATTGTAAATAAGAAGCAGGCAGCATTATTTTCTGCAAATGTAAACATACTTGTTTGTCTGAGCGATTAGCTGAACAAGCAGTAGGACTGAGTGGACTTGTAGGGTCTAAAGTTTTTCATTGTTTTGTTTTTGAATGCAGTTATGCAACAAAAAACCCATTACATTTGTAAGTTGCACTTTCATGATAAAGAGATTGCAGTACAGTACCTGTATGAGTTGAATGGAAAAATACTATTTTTTCATCATTTTTACAGTGCAAATATTGTAATAAAAATAATAGAGTGAGTGCTGTACACTTTGCATTGTGTTGTAATTGAAATGAATATATTTGAAAGTGTAGAAAAACAAAGAAAATATTTAATAAGTTTCAATTGGTATTCTATTGTTTAACAGTGCGATAAATCACAATTAATTGTTTTGAGTTAGTCGTGAATTAACTGAAATTAATCTACAGCCTTAATTTAAATAAGTGTTGAAAAATGGAGGAGGGTGCAGAAAAGAGCTACAGAAATGGTTCAAGGGCTGGAGAAGATGCCTTGCAGTGAGACCCAGGGAGCTCACCTGTTCAGCTTATCAACACGAGCTTATCAGCATACCTCCCTTGGGGTCTCAGATCCTGGGATCTAAAGGGCTCTTCAATCTAGGGGAGAAAGTTAGAGCAAGAGGCAGTAGCTGAAGGTGAAAGTAAACAGATTCAAATTAGAAATAAGGCACATTTTTCACAATGGTGATGATTACTCCTTGAAATAAACTCCCATGGGAAGGGGATGGATGCTCCTTCTCGTGGGGGGGGTCTTCAAATCCAGGCTGGAGGCCTTTTGGAAGATGCTTAATCAAACAGGTTACTACGCTTCATATGGGGGTAACAGTGAAACTCCTGGCCTGTGATAACTAGGTCAGGCTATATGGGCCCACTAGATCTTAAGAGGCATAAGAATGGCCATACTGGGTCAGACCAATGATCCATCTATCCCAGTATCCTGTCTTCTGACAGTGGCCAAAGCCAAATGTCCCAGAGGGAATGAACAGAACAGGTAATCAAGTGATCCATCCTGTCATCCATTTCCAGTGTCTGGCAAACAAAGACTAGGGATGCCGTCTCTGCCCAGCCAGGCTAATAGTCATTGATGGAACTATCCTCCATGAACTTATCTAGTTCTTTTGAACCCTGTTATAGTCTTGGCCTTCACAACATTCTCTGGCAAGGAGTTCCACAGGTTGACTGTGCGTTGTGTGAAGAAATAATTCCTTTTGTTTGTTTTAAACCTGCTGCCTAGTAATTTCACTTGGTTACCCCTAGTTCTTGTGTTATGAGAAGGAATAAATAATACTCACTTATTCACTTTCTCCTCACCAGTCATCATTTTATAGACCTCTATCATATCCCCCCTTAGTCGTCTCTTTTCCTGAAAAATCCCAGTCTTTTTAATCGATCCTCAAAGGCAATGAAGGGCTCATTCCATCCAAGCCACCTCTGTTGGGAAGGAAGAGTAGATGGGAAATGCACCTTTCAGAAGGGTTAATGTGGCACTGGGGCACCTGTCAGGCCATTGACATGGTCTCTTCTGGGAGCAGAGAACTCAATACACTTTTGATACAAAGGGAAGTTTTATTTCTCAGTCTGGACACTAAGAACATGTTTAAAATGGCTATTGGGGAAATCTACAAGTTTAAAAGCTTCAACTCTTCTCCAGGCTGCTCTTTCCCATAGCAAGAGCCTCACAGACAGCCTGCAGAGAGAGCAAGGGAGAGAGAGAGTCAGAAATTATGACAGACTACAGGCAGGGGAAGGTACTACATTTATAAACAGCAGGTCCTGCTGTAATGTCACATGCCATGATCGAGTTATGTCAAGGTTACAGAAGACGAAGACCATGTTTTCAGAGTTAGAAGCCAAGGCATCAAATTGAAGGGCTGAGCCACTGGCTATACCAGTACAGTTAAAGGGATGCACCCTAGTGTTGAGGCAGTTATGCTTGTATAAGAATGCTAGTCCTGGGATACTATTCCTATACGAGAAGGTGAATAAACTCTACTGATATAAACATGTAGAACTACATCCACTCTAGGGGTGGTACTGGGGACTATAGTGCTAAAAAGTCACACCCCTCACTGATCTAACTGCCCCAGGACAAGATCTGTACACGCACCAAGCCTTAGGGTCACTTGCTGCTTATACAAGAGGGCACTATTTTAGTGTGCACTATATAGCCTCAGAGAAACAGTGCTGGGTCAACAAGAGAGCTTTTCCATCGACATAGCTACCGCCTTCCAGGGAGGAGGGTTAGCAACGCCCGCCCATTAACACAATAGTGTCTTCACTAAAGCACTACAACTGTAGCACTGCAAGTGAAGACAAGCCTTAAGCCATGAGAAGGACCAAGGAGCCCCCCATGATCTCAGTTACAAGGGTAGAAGCTACAAGAAGCTCCACGATGCCTGTGCAATTGCTAATGGACTTTCACAGACTCTGGCCCTGCCATCAGACATTTTGGATCCTGATAGACCCAAAGGAACAGAAATTGAGTTGGGCTTCCTCCCTCATGCACAGGGGGAGAAGGTAACAGGAACAGAGCAATGTATTTCTAACAGGATTGCTGCCTCCAAAGCATCTGCTTCTGGCATGGCCAGCTTCAGTTTCCCTGTCCTCAGGGCTCCTCAGTGCTTTCACAGAGGCTCTCACAGCCTGTTATGCCCTTACTGAGGCTGACTTAGCACAAACGGCTCCAAAACAGAGTCCTCCAAGTCCCCATCAAGAGTGTGGCGAGCTCTCAGGATCTCTCTTTCCTCTGAACCCTGGAGGTCTGGGACCCATGGCTCTTCCCCTTGTTCCAGCTGGGAGATCACATCACATTGGAAAACTAGAAACTCTGTTCAGATGAAAGAAAACAAAGGCGTTCAGCTGATTTCATAAAACTTGGTCATAAAAAAACATTCTATTAATTTAACTTCAGTGTTTAGTGTGACCTGGTGGGCCAGGGGCAGTTCTCACTGAAAATACCAAAGTTAGGGCAGGCTGAAAAAGGGAGAGCAGATGCTCCCAAAACTCATGGTGAACACTGAAGTTAAACTCACCGATCAGTCACAAACTGTGCTTCTCATCCCTGACATGGGTTATTGAGAAGCTGAAAAAAGAAATCACACAGCCCCCATTATTGCATCCCAGATCTCTGGCTGCTAATCAGCAACTAGGTGCAGTACAGTGAGAGGTTATTTAAAAACTCTGCTCACATAAACAAAGTGTTCTACTGACCCCAAAGGGTCAGCCAGAGTACCATATCACTATAGGTTTGGATATTACCCAGAATTCCATCCTTCCAGACAATCCTTTAGCATCTAAACTAAAGGTTTAAACAAAAGAAAGACAGAAAGAAGTTAAATGGGAAAGGAGTCAGATACATTCCAAAATGGATATATCAGGTTCTTAGCAGTATTGGTGAGTTGCTGGCTTGAAAGTCTGTCTGGAATGCATCCACAGCTTGGATGGGTCATTCAGTCATTCAGTCCTTACGGGGAGACAACAAGGGGTCGTACTGAATGGTGAGTTGTCAGGCTGGAGGGAGGTTACTAGTGGAGTTCCTTAGAGGTGAGTCTTGGGACCAATCTTATTCAACCTTTTTTTTAGTGACTTTGGCACAAAGAGTGGGAGTGTGACTCAAAGCTGGGCGGTATTGCCACTATGGAGGAGGACAGGAATATCACACAAGAAGATCTGCATGACCTTGAAAGCTGGAGTAATAGAAATGGGATGAAAATTAATACTCCAAAATTATGCACTTAGGGACTAATGACAAGAATTTTTGCAATTAGCTGGGGATTTATCAGTTGGAAGTGACAGAGGAGGAGAAAGACCTAGGTATATTGGTTGATCACAGGATAATTATGAGCTGCCAAAAAGCTGCAGCTGTGAAATAGGTTAATGCAGTCTTAGGATGCATCAGGTGAGGTATTTCCAGTAGACACAGGGAAAGGTTAGTACTGTAATACAAAGCAGTGATGAGACCTCATCTGAAATACTGTGGGCCATTCCGGTCTACCATGTTTAGGAAGGATGAATTCAAATTGGAACAGGTGCAGAGAAGGGCTATTAGGATGGTCCGAGGAATGGAAAATCTGCCTTAGGAGAGGAGATTGAAAGAGCTTGGCTTGTGTAGCTTAACCAAAAGAAGGCTGTGGGGAGATAGGATTGCTCTCTATAACAACAGCAGAAGGATAAATACCAGGCAAGGAGAGGAGTTATTTAGGTTAAGCTCCAATGTTGGCCCTAGAACAAATGGCTATTGGCCATTGATAAGTTTTGGCTTGAAATTAGGTGAAGGTTTCCAGGGAAGCAGTGGGGGCAAAAAACCAAACTGGCTTCAGGACTGAGCTCGACACCTTTCTAGAGGGATTGGTATGATGGGGCTGCCTACAATGGCATGTAGGTGATCTGCATCTGCCGCCAGCAAATATCTCCAAAGGCCGGTGATGGGACACTGAATGAGGCGGGCTCTGAATTCTTTCCCAGGTGTCTGGCTGCTGGGTCTTGCCCACACGCTCAGGGTCTAATTGATTGCCATTTTGCCCCGACCCAGATTGGCAGAGACCTTGGAGGGTTTTTTGCCTTCCTCTGCAGCATGGGGCATGGCCTGGGTCATTTGCAGGTTTAAACTAGTGTAAACGGTGGATTTTTTGGTAACTTGAAGTCTTCAGATAATGATCAACTTCATTAACTCAGCCAGAGCTTAGGGGTCTATTACAGGAGTGGGTGAGTGAGGTTCTGTGGCCTGCGATGTGCCGGAGGTCAGACCAGATGATCACGATGGTCCCTTCCTGCCTTGAAGTCTGAGAGTCTATAAACTGTGCTTTGCGTTGCACAGACACTGATAGAGATCAGGGCCCCATCGTGCTGTGCACGGCAGAGAACCTGACTGAGATCAGCACCCTCATTATGCTGGGCACTGCACAGACAGAGAGGGACAGTCCTTTCCCCAAAAAGATCACAATCCAAGTACACAATGGGTAGGAGGAAAACAGAGAGGGGCTCTGCCTTCCCCAACGTCACCAAGCAGGTCAGTGACAGAGCCACGAACAAACCCAGTAACTCCAGAGCCCCGTCACACACAACTTGAAAAGGTCCCCAGACCCCATTGTATTAGGCTACAGGAAGAGGTGGTTTATCCATGGATCCACAGGCTGTCTTGGCAGGTAAGTTCAGCTGCAGTCCCTGCACATAGCTGAGAGTATGTGTCATGAGTCAGAAGAAGTGAGTGTCTAGTCCTGTGGGGCTGTGCTCCTGGCTCATACCTCTAGCACTCACTGCTGCCCCTCCCTTACCAGCTGCACTGTTCAGCCAGCCTCAGGCCTCAGAGAGGTCACTGCCCCTCCCACCCCATATCAAACCTTCAAACTGGGACATGGTGCACCATTGCCAATCAGAGTGCACTAGTGTAAATTCTGTCTATACTAAGGGTTTGCACCAGTGCCTAAAACACAAGTGTGGCAGAGACCTTTAGTACCCAAAACAGCAGTACGGTGGCACCAGAACTGGGATATATTTCTAGCTCCATCATGGACAGCCTGGGTGACCTTGGACACGTCAATGTTTCTCCTCCCAACTTTAGTCTTTTTACCCAGCTGCCCACTCACTGAGGTCTCCTCTCTCTCCAGAGCCGCTCACCACGAAAATGTGTTTCGGTGTCTGTGACATTCTATACCTTGGGCAAGTGTACTTTTACCCCCATATTCCTCATTTTTATATCATCGTGATCTTACATAGAAAGCATGCCTCGTAAGGTATCAGAGGAAAGGTTATGATCTGCTGAAAATCATTTCTCTATCCATACATGTGTATCATTAATGAAGTTATTAAGAATTGTGTTGTATGATGGTCACTAAAACATGCTGTAAGTTGAGGGAATCAGTCAAATCTTAGCTTCCCAGAGGCAACAGCAAGGAAAGTAACCAATGCTCAGGCAGGGTATCAAGTCTCCCTGGCTCTGCTTCTTGCTGACAGAGAGGTTCAGAGACAGTGAGAGAGTCCTGGGGAAACTGGGAACAGGAAGCATGGGCTGGTGGGGTTCAGTGGAGAAAGGGAACAGGAAGGGTAGGCATATTACTGAATGCAGGATCTCAGCAGTGCTACGTGACAGGATAGCACATATTGCAGCCCACTGGAAAACATAATCCCAACTTTACATACAAAATTATGGGGTCTAAATTAGCTGTTTCCACTCAAGAGATGGATCTTGGAGTCACTGTGGATAGTTCTCTGAAAACATCCACTCAATGTGCAGCAGCAGTGAAAAAAAACGAACAATGTTGGAAATAATTAAGAAAGAGATAGATACGACAGAATATATCATATATCATATTTGTAAAAACAGCAAATAAATCCATGATACACCCACATCTTGAATACTGCAGGCAGATGTTGTCATCCCATCTCAAAAAAACATATATTGGAATTGGAAAAGGTTCAGAAAAGGGCAACAAAAATGATTAGGGGTATGGAACAGTTATGCCAGACCTAACCCCCAGTTTCACTTGAACAAACTGAAGCTATTTGACACTGTGCAATATGGCTCCTGTGCTCTGTTCTCAAAGTGTGCTGCAGCAAGGGAGGGTCTCTGGTAGTGAGTGCGTGTCACTGGCATGTTGGGGTGATGCTGAAACAGGATAGAGTAGAGGTGGTACTGTGGGGTGGTGTGAATCTTAACTCTTCATTTCCCCTTCCAAGAACCAAGGGTACAGGAACCCTTACCCAGAGAGGTCACATTCTCGTAGTTCTCCTGCATGACATCCCAGTAGAGGGCTCTCTGAGTGGGGTCCAGCAGAGTCCACTCTTCCTGGTGAAATACACAGCCACCTCCTCAAAGGTCACCGGCCTCTGAAAGAGCGATAGTCCAACACTCAGGACCTCTTTCCCCACTCAGAGCCCCACTATTTGTGGCAGAAAGAAGCGAATCAAATGGAAGCTCTGAGTGGATCCCACTCAACAGAGTCTCACCCCTACCCCGCTCAGCATATCCAGCAAATACCAAGGTGAGGGGATGAACGGAGAGCCCCTTGTCTCTCCCAGCAGATCCATCACACACCTACTAGCCACCGACCGATACAGGAGATGGAGCCCCTAGCAGGGGTAGGAAGCCCAATAACCTCCTTATTGTGAGGAATGGGATATGAAGGGAGAGGCAGCTCCAATAACCCTGACTCATGGATGCCCCCTTCATATTGTTGGTGTCACTCTGGCATAACCCTAGATAACTCGGAAAGGTGATAAACCACAAGTGTCAATAAAGCCCTCCTGTTGTAGGCCTCAATGAACCAGTGTTCCTCCATGTTAAACACTTTGTGTAACCTAGTGTAACTTAATGTACTAATAGCTGCAAAAATGTAGTGTTAGCAGTTAGTTTTGGTTGTAACAGCCAGTTCTCTGCTGTAATACACTGAAGCTCGGCTAAAGCCCGCTCAAGGCCGTTTTAAGATACTGTGTACATGTCTCAGCAGCGGAAAGGGGGGAGGAAGGGGGAAGTCAAAAGATTGAATGAAAGAAAATACTGCAGCTGGATGGGAAAGGAGGGGGGAGTAAGAAATCAGCTAGTCAGCAAGAAAGTTTTGTAGTAAACAACTGGGATATAAAAGGAAGAAACTGCTTGTTTTAGGTGTGCAGGATCTGAGATTGTTATTTCTCCCTGGCACCTTATTTGAGCTCAAATAAATTTGGTTGTTTGCTTCTCCACCCTAGTGTGTTTATTGGCGCTTAAGCACTCTAGGCAACGAACCACTGTTGCTTGCCTCTGGCACTGCTGTGTCTGCAACAGTTTTTGGCGTCCCTGGGTGGGCTGAGGCGAAAATTAGCCTTGCCTGGATCCCTCCTGGAGGTCAACGGATCGTGGTGACGACCGACGCCCAGTGCACACCGGTGACTTCACCGGGGGCCTCAGCGGAGACGCGGTGTGAGCGACCCCAGAGGGCACAACGGTGCAAAGCGCTCAAATAGTGGAGAAGCAGTTGTGGGCAACGGTGTGGAACCGGTCCCAGGCGACGGTGAGGAACCGGTCCCTTGGATAAGGTAGGAACAGTCCGGTTGTCTGGACTTTCTCTGTTAGGATCTGGGGACGCCCAGCATCTACCTGCGACACGGGGCAGGGGCAGAGCAAGGTGGGGAAGGCAAGGTGCTCCCCCCTAGAATGCATTCTGGAGAATTGGAAGGTGTTTGGATCGGATCCGTTATCCAAAACTAGGTTACAAAGGTTTTGTACAGTGGACTGGCCTCAGTACAAATTAAAGGGTCAGGAAAGGTGGCCACCTGAAGGATCAGTAAATTAGAGTACAATTACTCCTGTTTTGTCAGTGAACAGGTACGTTCTGAAACTGTTTGTATGAAAAGCTCTGGTTAAAAAAAAAAAAAAAAGGGGGGGGGCAGTATGAGTGACTGTTACCGGAAGACGCCCAGAGTACCCTGTGAAGCAAAAGCTCGTGACCAGGACTACTCTAACGCAAGCCCGGTAACTAGTGGATCTTTAGGAGGTCCGACCCATGGTGGGCTGACTTGGCCTGGCATCGTCCGGTGAGGAAGCTACCTGGGTCTAGGAGTGTGTGCACCCATCTTCCCTCCCCCTTTCCTTTCCATGTGGGCTACTGACAGTCTGATCATCTCGCTGGATGCAATCAGAGTAAGCGGCGCCGTCTCCCAGAGACTAGCCGACGCTCTTTGCTGAAGGGAGGTGTAGGAGGGTCGTGGCCATCCTCGTTAGCCTCTCCTGTGTGAGTACCCTGTAGGGAAAAATCCTTAGTTTATGAGCCGCTAGTGCGGACAGGGCACCCTCCCTGTGTGTGTAAGTGGAAAATGGGTGAGGGGCAGTCTAAACATTCCATCTTACCCCCTAAGGGTACCCCATCATATTACATATACGTACTTTATGGTTCATCAACCTGCAGGTATTTAGAGAATTGAAATCCAACTAAACAATGCCCACTGTAAGGTACTTCAATCTAGATAAGATCATACATCGAAGAGGAGCGTTTAATCACCAAAAAGCCCTGACACAGCGTGAGCAAATTTGTCTATTGAGGAAAGGAACGGGTTAATTTAAAAATCATCTTGGCCCAGGGATGGAAGGTGGGGGGGTTGCTCTGCATTCAGGGTCAGGAATCAGCACAGACTGTGCTTGGTGCAGGGAGGGGCTGCTTTCAGCCCCAGCTGGCTGTGAAAAAAAAAATATAGATAGAGGTGAACCAAAGGCAATACAAGTTACAGAACTGAGATTACATTTGCAAAGATTAACTGTCCAGTAAGTGTGCCTTTGTGACCCTGGAGCCGGTGTGGCTTGGTGACACCAAAGAAGCCACAGGCAGCCGACCTGGACTGGAATCTCTGAAAGAGACGCCGCAGGAGATTCCAGGGTGTAAGAGAACAGCCTTCCCAAGAGCGGAAGCATGTTGGAAATTCTGGACAAGCTGCATACAGGATAATCTCCTGTCCACCTCTCCCCCTCCTCTGAACATTATACACAGAAGCGGCCAGTCTGGACATACGTGTGTGGGTATGAAAGGGGCTTGGGGCATTAATGTTTTCCTGAGTGATGAGGGAGCATTCCCAACACTCTCTGTTTTATTATTTTATTAATGAAGCTTTAAAATTCAGTTATATGGTGTGTTTTCTTTATTGTCCCCCAATGATCCTGTAGTGTCAGCCTGATCACCTGACACGAGGGATAGATTGGTAACAGAAATTTGTCACAGTTTGGTAAGCAATTAAGAAGGGAGGAGCCCTGCAGAACTTACACCATCTATTTGTTTTACCCTTGTTATTTTATGTTTGCTTTGCTTGGTACTGTTGGTGTTATATGTTGAAAATTGCATGAGTAAAAGTGAGTCCTAATAGGATAAGGAAACGCTATCTGGTTCTGGTTCTGTTCTGTTTAACCGGTTACTGTTGTTTTTCTGTTCTGTTCATTTGGACGTTAGGAGTGTGGGCGGAACTGAACCTCTCGTTCGTAATTCTTCAGAGTGGAGGCCATGCGTGTGAGAAAGCTCTGAGGTTGAATTGAGATCCTTCTGTCCTGTCCCTTGTAGTGGTCAGTGTATAGAAGTGGGAAACTCTGGCTTAGACTGTAATTCCCTCTGCTCTCTGTGTAATTCTCTTTTCTGTTTAAGTGTCAAACAGATGAATGAGTCTCTGTGTAAACCCTCTAAGAATAGTCCTTTAAATTATATGTTAAGTAACTGGCCTTTGCCCAATGGGCCATGTGTTTTTGTCCAGGTGACAAGCCTCATGAAGGAGGACTCGGGTAGTCTTGTAAGTAAGAATGTTTAAGGGAAGAGACCAGGAAGGGTGGGGGCTAGTTGAGAAGCCCACCCTCCTAGCTAAACTGGTAGTGGAACAAGTTGGTGCCCATGGAAGGGACGGTTCAGCAAGAAAAGCAGGATCGGGCCCAGGCAGACAGGCAACAGAGAGAGAGACTGGAAAACAGGTTGGAAAACTTTAAGGGTGTAGTGGAAGGAAGGATTCAGTAAGTGTAAGCATGGGGATTTCAAATACCCAGGACTTACTTGGAATGGTGATTTGAGTTGATAAAAGTGGCTGTTGGGAGACAAGCAAGTGATTTAAGGGAGAGTGAGAAGTTAAATCTGTAGTTGCTGGAGGGAACAGCAGTTGAACTTTATGAAAATGCTAAAGAAAAAAAAGGTTTTTGGTGTCTGTGAAATGTTTGTAAATAAATTCAGGCAAAGAAATTATTGGATTGCAATCATTTGGTTTGGCTATGAACAATTTAGTTAAATTAGCTGAAGAATGTATACAGTGTTATGTAATTGAAAACCTGGGCTGCCTATGAAACAAATACAAGAAAATATGGGGTAATTCCTCTGTTTTTGCCTGAAGTCAACAAGGGTATTTGTATATTTCAAGCGATGATTGTCTGCCCAGAAGGGGTGGGTAGACCTTTGTTTTTTTTGTCTTTCAGATAATCAGAGAAAACTGATGCCAGCTGAACAGCATTCAACGTACCATGCATTTACTGGCACAATAGAAATTATGTTTTGTGTTCTATGTTCTGTCTTGTGGTGTTTGTCTTGTGGCCGGAATTTTTGTGTTTAATATTTTTATAAAATAGTCTAGTTTAAAATCAAACAAAAAGGTTAAATTAAAATGCAGATACTTGTTTTGTTCAACTTGGAATACAAAGTATTTGGGTAAATCAGAAGAATGTAATATACTAAAGTCTAATGCATTTCCTCAAGGAAAAGAAACTTCATTGGTCAAACTGTTAATTGCAAAAATTGTTGTTAAAATTTGCATACCAACAGTCTTTGAAAGCAAGGACATGAAAAGTTAGCCCACTCCCCATATTGTACATGGGATCTTTCTGGCTACCTCCGATTTCTAGCCAGACGCCTGGGGATGGTGGAAAGCTATTGGACTAGAGGTTAAATTGAATGAACTCCTCAAAGTGGGTGTGCTTGTCCTGGCTTTTTGCTCCAAAGCTCTGTAATAAGGTTATTTTAGTAAAAGGGTGTGTGTGGCATATATTAAATAATAAGACTAATGTATTGTATAATGACAATGTTTATGTCTTCATTGTTGGGAAAAAGGTGTATGAGTAAAAAGTGGAAGTTTCCTTTGCAGGTTAAAAGAAGACAAGAAAGGAAGAAGAACAAAGCACAGAATGAGTTAACGGAAAAAAAAAGAATTAGCTAGCAAGCTCAGGCTATAGATAAGACTCTGACTCCATTCAAGGACACTGCTCACAGTTAAAACTTGGCTAACAACTAGGAAAAGGAGGGCTTGAATTTGCCCACACAGCTATGAGATCTGAGAAACACTGCCAGGCACTAATGAAATGTGTTAAGTTTCTTTTCTCACAGGTAAAGAAGCGCTACCCAAAGACCCTAGCAGCCCTGCCACTCCTTGGAACCAGGAGACGGGATTGATGTAAAGGTCCACTGACGAAAGACTGCCTTGGCTCCACCCTGGAAAGGCCCTTAAGTCCCAGAGTCTCGGTAACTACCAACATCACTGTAAAATGTCAAAGGCTGACTGCTTTGACCCAAGATTCTCACTGCAAAAAGACCCCTTCACATCGGGAGAATTCTCCTACTGATGATTAGCTTATTTCACCTTCTAGCTCCACTGTGCCTTTTGGACAGCAGGGAAAAAGTACAAGGTGACGTGCTAGTAACCTCTCCCTTATCCACTGACAAATCTACTGTGCCTTTGAATTTTTCTAGAAGAATCAAAACCATTACAGGGTTATGTGCTAGTAACCTCTGCCCTGTAGAACGCTGAACCATGACTGTTTCAGGGAACAAAAAGGAACACTCACTCCACTAAAATTGCCAAAGTCCAGGAATTCCTGACTAGAAAGGACATTAAGAACTGACCCTGGTGAAGAAACAAAGAATTATACACTGGTGGGAGGACATTTGTGGGACCCATATTTGGGAATGTAGTATTAAATGGATTTTGGGGTTTATTCTACAGGCTGCGCCCTGTGTTTTGGATAAATCCTTAAGCATATATAGCTCTCTCTAATTAGATTTTAAATAACAAGTACCCAAAAAGTTTGTTTTGCTACTAGTAATTTTACCCATATTGAAACCATTCCAATGACTAATAATGTATGCTCTTAATGGGAATGCCTTTTGACAGTATCTGAGAATAGTTAAATAACAGGTGTATTATAGTACTACACCAAGAAAATATGGCATTAAATATAACTGAGGCTGGGAAGGCATTGCAGTGGGATCTAGTATGTTTAGGAATTCGGGATTTCCTGAATGACCAGCTGATGGCCATTCAGAGTGATCTTGAGTACCAAACTTGGCCCACTGCCCTTACAGACGCATCAGGAATACCATCTGATCTGTGATCATGAAAACATATGTGGACACTTCCTGGGTGGAAGTGTGGCTTCCCAGGGCGGGGTGTGCGCCCTTATAGGGGATGAATACTGTACTTATGTCCCAGAAAGCGCACAGGATATTAACAAGCACATCCTGTCAGCCAACAGGCTTTTGAACAGTGGAAGGCCCAGGAAAGGAAACCTACTATTTCTGATTCCCCCTGGGGCTGATTGCTCAACCTGGGAGAACTAGGGGAAGGTATTGTTCACCTCCTGCTCACTGGTGTGGTGTTGTGTATCGTTACTCTTCTCTTGCTTGCTTGCTGTAAAGCACTCCAGCTCCCTAGAGCTTAATCACATGTTATCCTTTAAATATGAGAACACTCAGCCAAAAGTTTGTTGAGTATTCTCAAAGGAGGGAGTTGTTGGTGTCACTCTGGCATAACCCTAGATAACTCGAAAAGGTGATAAACCACAAGTGTCAATAAAGCCCTCCTGTTGTAGGCCTCAATGAACCAGTGTTCCTCCATGTTAAACACTTTGTGTAACCTAGTGTAACTTAATGTACTAATAGCTGCAAAAATGTAGTGTTAGCAGTTAGTTTTGGTTGTAACAGCCAGTTCTCTGCTGTAATACACTGAAGCTCGGCTAAAGCCCGCTCAAGGCCGTTTTAAGATACTGTGTACATGTCTCAGCAGCGGAAAGGGGGGAGGAAGGGGGAAGTCAAAAGATTGAATGAAAGAAAATACTGCAGCTGGATGGGAAAGGAGGGGGGAGTAAGAAATCAGCTAGTCAGCAAGAAAGTTTTGTAGTAAACAACTGGGATATAAAAGGAAGAAACTGCTTGTTTTAGGTGTGCAGGATCTGAGATTGTTATTTCTCCCTGGCACCTTATTTGAGCTCAAATAAATTTGGTTGTTTGCTTCTCCACCCTAGTGTGTTTATTGGCGCTTAAGCACTCTAGGCAACGAACCACTGTTGCTTGCCTCTGGCACTGCTGTGTCTGCAACAATATCTCATAGCAGCCGCTGGTTAGTGAGGTCAGGCTCCAGCACTAGGAATCTGGTCAGTTTGACTAGCTCCATGTAGGTGGGCTATTTTCTTTCTTCACAAATTAGGGCATTTCCACCGCCGAACCTCCTGGGTCTGTTCCTAGAATCTAGGCCACTTATTAAATAACTCCCAGCAGGTTTGCCACACCCTGGCCTCCTCCTTTTCTCCACTGAATTTCCTGCCCTGCTCCAACCTCCAAACCAGACTGTGCAAACCTTCCCCTCTACAGTGTATTTGCTGTCCCTCTCCCTCCTGCAGGAACCCACCAGCAACCTCCCGATAATCTCTACCTGAATTGGCTCCACTGCAGCCATTTCTCTTCCCTGTCCCACGCCAGGCTGGGATGAGCTGGAGCGAAACAGAGACGTCATTCTGAAGCCTGTCTGGGGGACAAGGGCAGTTGTGGGCATTTCAGAACCGGTTTTAGTTAATTTTACATCACAATGCCCCCAGGCCCTTTCCCTGCAGACAGACATCCTGGATTCTGCCATGCTGAGAAATGCTCAATCTGTTTATTGCAGTGTAGACCTGGCCCCTCCTGCCAGGCTAAGCCCACAGAGACATTTTTAACCTCCTTTCTCCCTCCCCCACCCCATAACAATATCTCTGAACACAAGGCTAGAAAAAAGCAGAACCAAAGGAGTCACTGTGGAGGATTCCCTTGGACACTGACCCCACGGCAGCCACATCCCAGCAGGGGATATGTGGAGTCTGGAACTGGCTTTTCCTCTGTCTGATCCTTGTTTTGTTCACTGGAAGGTGGTTCTGCCCAGGAATGCAGCAATACATGTGTCTGGGTGGATTAGAGAGCTGGAAATCTCTCCTCCCCACTCATTTCTCCCACTGCTCCTTTCAGTCTCTCCTTCCCCTGTCCTCTCTCCTGGCCCCTCTGGCTAGGACAGTCCCATTCCTGGGGGCTTTGCTCTCCCATGGCTGGATTTTCTCCTGGCAATTGCTACTGGGAGGAGAAATGAGGAGGGACTGTTTGTGCAGTCACTTTCTTGCCAGACCCCAGCACTTTCCCTGAGGTCTTTCAGTTACCTGGAGTGTGTGGCTCAGAATTAGTATTAACAGGGCCCAGGGCTGCCCTAGGGGGCTAGGACCAGCTGAAGAAAGTCATCCCCTGGGCTGGGCAGAGAAGCAGCTTTAATTAAGGTCACTTCCCAGCACAGAACCCCGCTGGAGGAGCAGCAGCTGCTAAGCCTGGTCTCCCAGATTGTAATGGAGGCTGCAGCGTCTGACCCAGGAAGCGGAACCCCAATATCCTGAGCAGAGAGGGACAGAGCGTTTGAGCAGCTTCCCTCCTTTAGCTCTCTAGGGAGAGCAGCTAATGAGAACCCCTCCTCACAGGGAGAATTGCTGATCTCATTTGCCCCACTGTCCATCTGGAGTCACTCCTTGTCTTTCCATACAGTGATTCTGGATTAACAATGGTCTCAATGAAACCAGAGTTCAGAAAGAATGAGTCCAGAATGCTGTGGAAGTGACCATTGTGTGACAGTGCTGACTCTCCTCCCACCTCCCTCACCCTTAGATCTAGGACAAGGATGGGGAGAGGGGAAACATTTTCCCAACGGAACCGGAAGTTCCTGCAGTTTTCAAGAGGAGACAAAAGCAAAATCTATGATTTCACCTCACAGTGTTTGGTAAGTGGCTAGAAAGTTATCACAGTGACTGGGCCTGGCCGGGGAATGTCGGGCAGTGCTTGGAGCCAGGATTCTGGCATAAGCTAATCAGGGAGAAGAAGCAAGGTCAGGAGCAGCTCTTAGAGCCCAGCCAGCCCCCCACACACAAATATTCCCTGGGACCCAGCCCCCAGAGTCCCTGGCCAGGGACCTCAGATACCCCTCAGAGACCCACCGGCCAGAGAACCCCCACCAGATCTTCATTGCCAGGTTGGGAATCCCAAAGGGTTCTCCCCACCAAGAGACCCCCACAGCCAGAGACCCCCCAAAAGGGACCCCCACTGGGAACTCAGTCCCTCACTGCCTGCCTAGGATCCCCCCTGCCCTCCAGAAGAATCTTCCCTGCCCTTTTGCCTGGCACCCCCTCCTCCCCCCTGCGGGATCCCCTGGCCTAGCGCCGGGGATTCTCCCACACACACACTGTGCACTGGGCATGGCAGCAATCCCAGGAGTCTGCGGAGGAAGCCCAGACAGAGCCCCCGGCACAGCACCAGGCTCCCTCTAACCTCCTGTCCCACCTCCCCAAGAGACACTCACCCCCACTGTTCTGCAGCCACCAGGCCCCCAGCGATACCCACTTCCAGGACCCATAGCCTCAGGGCTGGGCACATCACAACCACCTCCTGAAACCCCAAATCTCCAGAACTCACCAACCTAACTAGGGGGAGATGGGAGAACTGATCATTTGAGGGGAAATGGGGGAAATCGCTCCTGATTTTATAGCCCCGTGTGAGATACTGAGAGAGAAAAGGGGCAGAACTAGAGAGAATTTGTATCAAGAGTGAGAGGCAAGTGGCACAAACAGGAGAAGGATCCAATTAACTCACCTCCCCCCTTCAGCTGCCTGCCACTTCCCCCCCCCCGGGAATTTCCTGGCTGCACAGAGACAGTTCAACCCCCCCACCATCACCGCGTCCCACTGACCTTCCCCTCCCTACAACTCCAGCTACTCCACTCCCTGCTTGATATCCCCCATCTCCCCCCACACCACAGGGGATCCCCCCTGCCAGGCCCCAGTCTTTGCTCCCCAAATCCCAGTGGTGCCAGGGGCAGATCCTGCTACAGCTCCACTGGGGCTGAGGCAGTTCTGAGGCTTCTCCCAGGTTCCCCGGGGCAGAGTCACTTTCCTGCCCAGCCCCAGTGCCCCTCCCAGGGTCTCTCACTCACTGGGGGGCTCCGGCCCAGGGGGCTGGTGCAGGCAGAGCCCGGGGCTGCCCAAGGGCCAGTCCCAGCTGGAGAAAGTCCCCCCCGGCCGGGGTAGGAATGTGCTGCTGGTAGCAGCCTGGGGCTGGACCCTCTCTATGGGGGACACTTGCTCCTCCCTTCCCTTCCTGGCCTTTCCATGCCCTGTTGCCAGCACAGAGTGGCCCCCCCAGCCCAGCCCAGAGGTGTCCCTGTCTCAAGCCTCTGCCCATTAACCTGCTGCCTAGTTCAGAAATCACTCAGGGGAACCATTTCCCACCTACACAAGGACAAATCACTGCAGGTGAAAATGGGGGGAAACACCTTTCCCCACTGTTCAGGTGCAGTGGATCCTACGTG
This sequence comes from Gopherus flavomarginatus, assembly GCF_025201925.1. Taxonomy (NCBI): domain Eukaryota; kingdom Metazoa; phylum Chordata; order Testudines; family Testudinidae; genus Gopherus; species Gopherus flavomarginatus. The sequence continues at coordinate 452,393 of NW_026114613.1, forward strand.
CTGGCGCAATGCTCAGGACCTTCCACTCTCCGGCTGATTTAGAGCCGTTGAAGAGGAGCACTGGGGAGTCCAAATGACGGTTGGGTTTCGTCGCTGGCAGGGAGGCCCTCTGGGATGCTGGACACCAGGAATGCAGGATGACAGGAATGGTGGTGACAGGCTTCCTGTTCCTCAGTCTCACGGCGGGACCGAGGGGGTTCTTCACTCTCCAGCTCGGGAGCGCTGTTGAGACCTGACCGTGGACAGGCCGTCTCTGGGGTGCGCAGCCCCGTGCAGGTGCTGATCACATCCTTATATCACTTTTGTGGTGGGAAAAGTTCTGAGGAGATGGAACTCTGAGGGCTGGTTTTGGTGGGAAAAACCAGTTTGGACTGGTTTGAGCCTGTGTCCTGATGGTAAACAAGTCTCCTCTCAGAGATGGAGTCCAGGGGTCAATAGTTCATATGCTCCATATTAGATCTTATTTTAAAGCTAGTGATTTACTTCATAAACATCTTATTAAACAACTAATTGAACATATTAAACAATTTATACTTCTTATACCTAACAATGAGATTAAAAAAAGGACACAGACAAACCTTGTCAGTAACGGCTAATGTCCTAAATGGGAAATCAGCAGCAGTTTGTAGCGGGGGGAGCGGATAGAATGAGTGTGTATGACCCGACCCCAGCCCCCAGCCCCACATAGCAGTAGGGCTTGGCACTCTCTGTGCATTGGTGTGGTGGCTGAGTGGTTAACCAGGCAGTGAAACTCCAAGGAGGTTCCTGAGTCAGTCTCATTCCTGAGGAGATTCTGCACAATATTTGAATATTCTGCAAAGTTTATTTGTCAATAAATAAATGTGGAGGCTCCAGCATGGCAGTGGGGAGCATAGGCCGCTGGATCACCCTGCAGCCCCCTCTCCTCTCCAGTGAAACAGACTCGGTGCTGAGGCTGCACCTCTCTGCTGCCTACTCCAGGAGCCCCAAAAAGACTCCCCAGAACTGCTCATGAGGGGCACATTTGCCTTCCCTTTGCTTCCCCATCAGAAAGTCAGAAAGCCTGAGCAGTTGGCCCCGGGCGATTTGAAAGGACCCGGGGACACCTGCCACCGCTACCGGCAGCCCCCATAGGGTGTGTCTCTCGCACGCTGCCCCCACCCCAAGTGCCAGCTCTGCCATTGGAACTGCAGCAATGGGAGCTGCAGGGGTGGTGCCAGCGGGCAGTGGTGCCAGGAGACCGACACCCCCCGGGCCTCCTCCATGTAGGAGTTGCTGCCAGATGGGGGTGTGGGTCACTCTCGGGAGCTGCCCAAGATAGGTTCCACACCTTAACCCTCTGCCACAGCCCAGATATCCCACCCAAACTCCCTCCCAGTGCCTGCCACCACCCCCCCTGCACCCCAACTCCCTGCCCCAGCACAGGGCCCACATCCAAACTCCATCCCAGGGTCCGCCTCCTGCCTCCCCTGCACCCCAACCCCCTGCCCATCCCAAAGCCTGCACTTCATGCACTCAAACTCCCTCCCAGAGCCCGCATCCCCTCCAGCACCCAAACTCACTCCTACAGGCTGCCACCGCCCCCCCACCCCCTGCCCATCCCAGAGCCTTCACCTCATGTACCTAAACTGCCTCCTAGAGCTTTAGGTGTGGGGGGGCGAGGAAGGAAGGGCAGGACTTGGATCCATTCTGGGCATCATCAAAAGTTATATAAACCTGTGACGCTGAGCTGGACCCCTAGTCACTGCACATCCCTCTCCTTACAGAAGGGGACTCTGTGGGGCAGGGCACTGCTGGGGGTTTATTCCTTCCTTTAATGGCTGTGGAAGGGTGAACAGGGAGAGAATTTGCTCCTCTGTTCTCTGCGGAACACACGCAGGCAGCAGGATTATTTCCAAGGCTGTAACAAAACACAAGCTAGGAGAGGGGGGGAAGGGATTTCCTGCAGGATGTATTCCCAGTGCAGCTCCCAAGCTGTGCCCTGGCGAGCTGTGCCCAGGGGCTTTAGTCACTTTAGAGACAGGTGATTGACATGTGCTGGGTCCCATCTCCAGCACTGAACTGACACGTGCTCGCTGCATTCTCAGCCCAGCGCTCCTTAGTCTGATAGTTCAGCAGCACCAGCCCCTGTTCCTCCTTTTCTTCTGGGGAGCCCCAGCCCCTCTCCTGCCCCCCTCTGGGCTGAGGCGGATCTCCGCTTCCCCGCGTGTCCCAACCCCCCTGCGTGGGGCCAGGGGGCAGGGCCAGGCCCCGGGAGGAGGAGCCCTTTCCTGCCCTCCCCCCGGCCCGGCCCGACCCCAGCCCCTTTGTACCGGTGTAATGTCACTTTGAGCAACCCTCCCGTTTTCCAACTAGCTTCAGTTTCTGCCACATAAGGAAACCATCTGTGCTCCTGCTCAAGAATTGCTGCCGCCTGGTCCATGAGGTTGCAAATCGGGAGGGATGGAGTTTGTGGTCGAAAACACTCAGGATCTGCTTCCTCCACTGGTCCATGGGGTTGCAAATCGCATGGCCGGGGCTGGGAGCGCAGCGCGGAGGCTGCTCCAGCCCTGCAGCTCACGGGGCAGCGCCGTGGGGCCGGGCAGGGACACACGTGGGGCGGACTCACTCCTTCCGGGAGGGGTCGGGCCCGGTTGCCTGGTTCGCCCCCTGCCTGGGGGTCCCCGAGCTCCCCGAGGCCGGAGCGGGGCCACTCAGAGCTGCGAGGGGCGAGTGTCCAGGGTGGAATGGAACCCGGGAGCAGCTGTGCCGGGAGCTGCAGAAGGGGCTGGATCGCGGATCGGCTGCAGAGCTTGGAGCCCAGGCTGGGCCTGGGGGCAGGTGAGCGGCTGGGGATGGGGGCTGTGGGGGAGCTGGGAGTTTGGGGTGTGCTGGGAGGTAGGACTGGGAGTTGGGGATGTTTGAGGGGCTCCATGTTCAGATCTGGTCCTGCAGGAGCTTTGGGGGCTGGAGCTGGGGAAAGTGAGGGACTATCTGAAGTTGGCTGCTTGGGATGTGGGTGAGACCCCAGGGAGCTGGGGGTTGGGCTGCAGCCCTGTCACTGCAGCCTGGGGCCCTCCGTTTCCTCTGGAAAAGCTGCTCCCTCTTTCACCATCTCCTCTCAGGCTGAGTCCCAGGGACCCTGCACAGGCGTCTGCAGGGCAGGACGGGCCCTGAAATCTGGCAGCTGGGAGGTTTGCAGCAGTTTCTAACCCTCCCTCCCCTGCTTCTTCCAGGAGGTACCACAAAAGTGTCTGACCCCTTTGGGAAAAGAGAGAGAAGCAGCCAAAGCCGAGGAAGAGCAGCAAAGCGAGGAGCTGCTGGTAGGTGCCCAGAGCCCCCCGCCACTGAGGTTTGCCTGGCATAAGAATGACCTGGTGAATGCAGGGCCCACCCTGCAGCCTCAGCCAGGGACCCGTCCCCACTAAAGCCCAGGGAGCCTGCAGGGTCAGACATGGGGGTAACATGATGCCCTTAGGGTGCAGGAGGCTGCTGGGCAGGAGAGGGTCAGTCTGTGTTAGCCCGGAGCCCCTACCCACAGGCTATCTGGATGTCACAGTGACCAAGGATCCTTTCTAGCTCCTGGGAAGGGTGGGGGAGGAAGGAGATGAAATGTGGGCTGCAGAGATGGAGAATTTGGCTCAGTGCAAGTTGATGAGGTTTCGGGGAGAAGTGTCCCTCTTGTTGGTGATGTACAGCTCACCGTGGCCCTGACCCCTTCTCCCTTCCCGGGATAAATGAACTTCCCATCACTCACCACAAGAGATCTCATGTTCTGGTAAACAACTCTGCCACCCGCTCCAAGGTGCATTTATGATTTTCCCCAGTTTCCAAGCAGATGAATTTCAATGTTGATAAATGCAAAGTAATGCACATTGGCAAAGATAATATCAAATACCCATAAAATGATGGGGTCTAAATTAGCTGTTACCACTCAAGAAAGAGATTTTGGAGTCACTGTGGATAGTTCTCTGGAAACATCCACTGAATCTGCAGCTGCAGTCAAAAAAGCAAACAGAATATTGGGAATCATTAGAAAAGGGATAGACAATAAAACAGAAAATATCATATTGCCTCTATATAAATCCATGGTATGTCCACATCTTGAATCCTGCGTGCAGATCTGGTCACCCCATCTGTCACGGAGTGTGGGGGAGTCCGGCCCTGCACCCCTCTTCCTGGGACCCACAGTGACTCTCGGCCAGCCAGTACAACAGAAGGTTTATTGGACAACAGGAACACAGGTTACAGCAGAGCTTGCAGGCACAGTCAGGACCCCTCCACCGAGTCCTTCTGGGCTTTCAGGGTGCTTGGATCCTAGCTAGGATACCCTGAATTCCGCCCACACAGCCCCAAGCCCAAACTCAAACTGCTTCCCTCCTGCCACTCCCTTCCTTTGTCCCCTTCCCGGGCAAAGGTGTTGACCTTTCCCCTCCCTTACCTAGCTCAGGTTACAGGCTCTGGCATCGTCCATCTCCTAAAGTCCTCCACTGCTCTCCCACTCCCCACACAGACAGTCCCTACTGCATCACATCTCTCCCCCCTTCGAGACTGAACTGAGCGGGGTCACTCTGCCCAGTGACCTGGGGAAGTTCAGGGTCCCCTCTCCGGGACAACGCATCCGCTGTCAGGTTGGCACTTCCCTTCACATGGACCACGTCCATGTCATAGTCCTGCAGGAGCAGGCTCCACCTCAGGAGCTTGGCGTTGGCTCCTTTCATCTGGTGCAGCCAGGTCAGGGGAGAGTGGTCGGTGTACACGGTGAAGTGTCGCCCAAAGAGATATGGCTCTAGCTTCTTAAGGGCCCACACCATGGCCAGGCATTCCTTCTCGATGGCCGCGTAGCTTTGTTCCCGGGGTAGCAGCTTCTTACTCAGGTACACGATAGGGTGTCTCTCCCCCTTTTCATCCTCCTGCATTAACACCGCCCCCAGTCCCGTGTCTGAGGCATCGGTGAACACCATAAAGGGTTTGTCAAAATCTGGGTTTGCCAGAACTGGGTCGCTAACCAGAGCCTCCTTCAGCGCCCGGAAAGCCTCCTGGCACTGCTCAGTCCAGATCACCTTGTCTGGCTTCCCCTTTTTGCACAGTTCAGTGATGGGGCCGGCTATGGCACTGAAGTGGGGCACGAACCTTCGATAGTACCCCGCCATCCCAATAAAGGCCTGGACCTGCTTTTTGGTTTGGAGAGCAGGCCAGTCTCTGATCACCTCCACCTTGGCTGGTTCCGGCTTCAGGCAGCCGCTCCCCACCCGATGGCCCAGGTAAGATACTTCAGCCATCCCCACCTTGCACTTCTCAGCCTTTACTGTTAACCCAGCCTTCCGGAGTCGGTCCAGGACTTGTTTAACCTGGGACACGTGGTCCTCCCAGGTCTGGCTGAAGACGCAGATGTCGTCAATATACACCACGGCAAAACTCTCCATCCCCCTCAGTAGCTGATCCACCAGGCGCTGGAAGGTGGCCGGCGCTCCCTTGAGGCCGAAGGGCAGGGTCAAAAACTCATAGAGCCCCAGAGGGGTGATAAAGGCCGATTTCAGCCTGGCATCTGCGTCCAGCGGCACTTGCCAGTAGCCTTTGGTAAGATCCATAGTGGTGAGGTACCGTGCACCTCCCAGCTTGTCTAGGAGCTCGTCAGGCCTGGGCATAGGGTAGGCATCAGATACGGTGATGGCATTGAGCTTTCGATAGTCCACACAGAACCGGATTGACCCATCCTTCTTGGGAACCAGCACTACTGGCGAGGCCCAAGGGCTGGAAGACGGCTGGATCACCCCCAAAGCCAGCATGTCCCTGACCTCTCTTTCAAGATCCTGGGCAGTTTTACCAGTGACCCGAAAAGGGGAGCATCTTATAGGGGGGTGTGACCCCGTCTCCACCCGGTGGACAGTCAAATTAGTGCGTCCAGGCTGGTTGGAAAACAGCTGTCGGTACAGATGCAGCACCCCTCTGATCTCAGCGTGCTGGCCCGGGGTCAGTTGCTCAGAGAGGGGAATCGCCTCCAGGGGGGAACCAGCTTTTGTCCCAGGGAATAGATCCACTAAGGGGTCATCTCCCTGCCCCTCCCAATGTCCACACACGGCCAACACCACATTCCCCCTGTCATCGTATGGTTTCATCATGTTCACATGGTACACCCGACGGTGATGTGCCCGGTTTGACAGCTCCACCACATAGTTTACCTCATTCAGTTGCTTGATAACCTTGAAGGGCCCTTCCCAGGCGGCCTGGAGTTTGTTTCTCCTCACGGGGATAAGAACCATCACCTGATCCCCGGTGGCGAAGGCACGGGCTCGTGCTGTGCGGTCATACCAGACCTTCTGCCTCCTCTGGGCTCGGGCCAGATTCTCCCTGGCCAGGCCCATGAGCTCGGCCAGTCTTTCCCGGAAGGTCAGGACATACTCCACCACTGACTCTCCCTCGGGAGAGGCCTTCCCCTCCCATTCGTCCCTCATCAGGTCTAGGGGCCCCCTCACCCGCCTTCCATACAACAGTTCGAAAGGTGAAAACCCGGTAGATTCCTGGGGTACCTCCCTGTACGCAAACAGCAGGTGAGGTAAGTACTTGTCCCAATCTTGCGGATGCTGGTTCATAAATGTTTTTAGCATCATCTTCAGCGTCCCGTTGAACCTTTCTACCAGCCCGTTGGACTGGGGGTGATACGCTGAGGCCCAGTTGTGCTGGACCCCACATTTCTGCCATAAGGACCGGAGCAGGGCCGACATGAAGTTGGACCCCTGGTCCGTCAAGACCTCCTTGGGGAACCCCACCCGGCTGAAAATTGTCAGCAGCGCATCTGCCACTGTGTGTCTGCTTCGATAGAGGACAAGGCCACCGCCTCGGGGTAGCGAGTGGCAAAATCCACCACCACCAGGATGTATTTCTTCCCTGACCGGGTCATCTTGCTGAGAGGTCCCACTATGTCCATGGCCACCTTCTGGAAAGGTTCTTCTATGATGGGTAAAGGCCTCAAAGCCGCTTTCCCCTTGTCCCGGGCCTTCCCCACCCTCTGGCAGGGGTCACAGGATTGGCAGTACTGTCGGACATGGGTAAAGACCCCAGGCCAGTAAAAGTTCTGTAGCAGCCTCTGCCTGGTGCGCCGGATTCCCTGGTGCCCTGCGAGAGGGATGTCATGGGCCAGGTACAACAGCTTGTGACGGAACTTCTGGGGAACCACCAGCTGCCTCCTGATCCCCCATGACTCTACTTCCCCTGGGGGAGCCCATTCTCGGTACAGGAACCCCTTCTCCCACAGGAACCTCTCCTTGCAACCTCTCCTCATGGTCTGTACCGCACTAAGGTCAGCCCGGTCCCTGTGCTTCCGCAAGGAGGGATCTTTCTGCAACTCGGCCTGGAACTCAGCAGCTGGGACAGGAATGGGGACCGGCTCTCTCTTGCTGGCTGGGTCTGAGGCCGCAGCCTCTCTGCACCGTGACCCTGGGCGTTCCCCGCTCCCTGAGTTAGGGTCCTGCACCTCAGGTCGAGTACCTTCCCCGTTTTCGGGGTGCAGTGCCATTTGCCGACTCTGACTACGAGTCACGACCAGGGCACTCTGGGTGTTACTAGGCCAGTCCTCAAGGTCCCCTCCCATTAACACGTCAGTGGGCAAATATTGGTGTACCCCCACATCTTTGGGGCCCTCCTTGGCCCCCCATTTCAGGTGTACCCTTGCCACGGGTACCTTGAATGGGGTCCCGCCCACGCCCATCAGGGTCAGGTAGGTGTCGGGCACCATCCGATCTGAGGCCACCACCTCGGGCCGGGCCAGCGTCACCTCTGCGCCCGTGTCCCAGTACCCAGTGACCTTCCTCCCATCCACTTCCAGGGAAACAATGCACTCTTTCCGGAGGGGCAGCCCCGCGCCCACCCGGTAAACCAAAAACCCGGAACCGGGAGCATCCATAGGTGGTATGTTGCCAACCCCCCTTTCCTGGGAATGTAGCCCCTCCTCCGATTGGGTTTTTACCCAGTCCACCCTCTGCGGGTTGGGTCTGCTTGGTCTGTCCCTGAGCTTGGGGCACTGGGCCCGTATGTGACCTCGTTGGCCACAGCGATAGCAGCCCATATCTCGTGGGTCCCCTTGAGTGGGTCGGAGGGACCTGCCGCTGGATGTTCCCCTTTTGGGGGGGTTCTCCATAGGCCCCCTTTGGGAGGTCCCATGTTGACTCTCTCTCTGCGTTGAGGCAGGCCTGCTCCTTCGAGACTCCTCCCTGCCATCCCCTGCCCGACTGTCCACAAATTGGTCGGCCAGCTGGCCTGCATGCTGCGGGTTCTCCAGCTTCTGGTCCATCAACCACAGCCTCAGGTCGGACGGGCACTGCTCGTACAGGTGCTCCAGTATGAATAGGTCAAGCAGGTCCTCTTTAGTTTGGGCCCCAGCTGTCCACTTGCGGGCATACCCCTGCGCCCGGTTGACCAGTTGTAGGTATGTGACCTCACGGGTTTTACGCTGGCTCCGGAACTTTTTCCGGTACATCTCAGGAGTCAGCCCAAACTCGCGGAGCAGGGCCTGTTTGAACAGTTCATAGTCCCCTGCCTCCGCCCCTTTCAGTCGGCTGTACACCTCCACGGCTGTGGAGTCCAGTAAGGGGGTGAGAACTGCAATCCTGTCTGCAGGGTCAACCCTGTGCAGCTCGCAGGCATTCTCAAAGGCCGTCAGGAAGGTATCTATGTCCTCCCCCTCCTTACGCCGGGGCAGCAAGTGCTTATCAAAGCTCTTTGTAGGCTTGGGTCCCCCCTCACTCACCGCAGCTGGAGCCTCACTGCTCCTCAGCCGGGCCAGGTCCAGCTCATGTTTACGCTGTTTCTCCTTCTCCTCCCACTCACGCTGGCGCTGGTTCTCCTCATGTTTACGCTGGTTCTCCTCATGTTCACGCTGTTTCGCCTTCTCCTCCAGCTCTCGCCTCTTTAACTCGAGCTCCTCCCGTCTCAGCTCCCTTTCATATTCCAGCCGCATCCGCTCCACGGATGCCGAGCGTTGCCGGGAGGATCCCCTGCTGGGGGGTGGGCTTCGCCGGGCAGATCCCCTGCTGGCCGGGGGTGTCACGGTGCCCTCGGTATACACTGGGCTCCTCCCCGCCCTTCCTCTGCGCCTAGGAAGGGGGGGTCTCGGGAAGCCCTCGTCCGCCGGCTGACCACTCCCAGCGGGGACAGACACTGGTGCCTGCGCTGCATCTGCTCGGCTGCTTTCCTCAGAGACAGGGCTCCGTTCATTCATGCGGTCTCCCTGCTCCAGCTGTGCAATCAGCTGGTCCTTGCTGAGCCTCCCTGGGTGCAGCCCCCTCTGCTTGCACAGCTCCACCAGGTCACACTTGCGCCGCTTGGCATACATCTTCCTGCTGACCACTCACAGGCAAGGGTGCTCGCCGCTCCCCACGGTTTCCAGGGGGACCCCTAGTGCACCAGCCCTTCTTGAGGTCACCACCTCTCTGCCAGGGTCGAGCTGCAGACTCCTCCGCCCCTGGGACCGCTCGCTGCAATCCCCCAGGGGACCCTGTTACTGCAAAGTCCTTCTCACTGGGCACACACTCCCAGGGGTTAACCACCCCTTCGTTTTACTGCTCCCCAGTCACTTACTGCAGGAAGCGCCGTCCACGGGGTGCAGTATATCCCACCGCTGCCACCAGTTGTCACGGAGTGTGGGGGAGTCCGGCCCTGCACCCCTCTTCCTGGGACCCACAGTGACTCTCGGCCAGCCAGTACAACAGAAGGTTTATTGGACAACAGGAACACAGGTTACAGCAGAGCTTGCAGGCACAGTCAGGACCCCTCCACCGAGTCCTTCTGGGCTTTCAGGGTGCTTGGATCCTAGCTAGGATACCCTGAATTCCGCCCACACAGCCCCAAGCCCAAACTCAAACTGCTTCCCTCCTGCCACTCCCTTCCTTTGTCCCCTTCCCGGGCAAAGGTGTTGACCTTTCCCCTCCCTTACCTAGCTCAGGTTACAGGCTCTGGCATCGTCCATCTCCTAAAGTCCTCCCCTGCTCTCCCACTCCCCACACAGACAGTCCCTACTGCATCACACCATCTCAAAAAAGAGACATTGGAATTGGAAAAGGTCAGCAAAAATGATGAAGGATATGAAACAGCTTCCGTGTGAGGTGAGATTATTAAGACAGGCTATGGCTACACTCCGCAGCTTTTAGCAACACGACTGTGCCACTACAGCCGTGCTGCTGACAGGCATGCAGTGTAGCTGCTGTTTGTTGGCAGGAGAGAAGTGCCAGTGTAGACAAAGCCTGAGACTGTTCAGCTTGGAGAAGAGACGACTAAGGGTGGATTATGGTAGAGGACTATAAAATCATGACTTGTGTGGTGAAAGTAAATAAGGAAGTGTTATTTCCTCCTCATAACACAAGAGCTAGGGGTCATCCAGTGAAATGAATAGGCAGCAGGTTTAAAACAAACAAAAGGAAGTATTTCTTCACACAACACACAGTCAACCTGTGGAACCCCTTGCCAGAGGATGTTGTGAAGGCCACGAGACTTAACAGGGTTCGAAAAAGAACTAGAGAAGTGCATGGAGGACAGGTCCATCAGTGGCTATTAGCCAGGATGGGCAGGGATGGTGTCTCTAGCCTCTGTTTGCCAGAAGATGGGAATGGGCAACAGGGGATGGATCACTTGACGATTCCTTGTTCTGTTCGCTCCCTCAGGGGCACCAGGCATTGGCCGCTGTCAGAAAACAGGATACCTGGCTAGATGGGCCTTTTGTCTGACCCAGTCTGGCCATTCTTATATTCTGTGTTTCCCTGTTACTGAGCTGCCCTCTCCCTGTTGCAGAAACAGACAGAAACCGAGAGGCAGAAGATTGTCTGGGAGTGGAAGGAGCTGCGAGGGCTTCTGGGGGAGCAGGAGCAGCCGCTGCTGTCCCGGCTGGAGGAGCTAGAGAGAGCCATTGTCCAGAGAAGGGATGAGGGCGTCTGCAGCCTGTAATGGGAGATTTCCCTGCTCAGCGAGAGGGGAGGAGAGAAGGGGCAGCAGCCGCTGAGCCAGTCCCTGCAGGTCAGGCTGTTATTGCAGTGATCATACGCAGTGTTTCTATAGGCGCTTCTGAGTCCTAGACCCCAAAGCACTTTACAGAGTGGGGTCAGGGGCATTATCCCTCTGGGACAAATGGGGAAAGTGAGGCAGAGGGAGGGGCAGAGCCCTGCTCAAGGTCACACTGAGTCTGGCAGCGGCACTAGGGATGGACCCTGGGAGTCCTGGATGCTGCAGCCCCAAGACCTTCTCTCCTGGAAATGTCTGTCTCCATTTGCACTTGGAGGGTGAAATCCCCTCCCCCACCATGCTGAGGTCCCGAACCAGGCCTAAGGCCCCTCTCACGGCAGGTTAATGGGTTTAGTGGGGCCAGAGGTCTTCTGGATCTGTCAGCACTGGGAGGAATTTGATTCTCAATGCAGAGAAATATCTTCTGCCTTTAAAGTGGCTGTGGAGAAGTTTTCCGCAGTGGTGACCTGCCCGCAGGGATTGCTGGGGCTGAGTAGGGGAAAGTCCCTGGTGGCGGGGGCAGCTGCTCTGGGAATGTAAACCTGAAATTCCCCTACTACCCGAGGCTTCAATAGTGACCCCTGCAGAGCAGGAGGCCTCCCCAACCAGGGACACTCCCCCTGACGGCCTCCTCTTTCTCTCCCTCTTTAGGGTGCTGGGAGCACTGGGGGCAGGTAAGTTCTGGGCTCCATTTCGCTCCCTCTCATGGGCCACTAGGTCTGATAACTGCACTGAATAGGAAGCTGCCCCCTGCCCTTTGAGCGTGTGATTCTGTCTCCCCTAGTGGCTGACTCAGGTAGGAGAAGAGCCCGTTACTGTCTGATGGCTCATGAGGTCACAGCAGGCTGCTAGAGCCAGGGCTGATGGAACAGACCAGGCCTGTTTCCTGGACTGATGTGGCCACGTCACGTATTCCGAGGCTGCAGAATCTCAGCTTTCGCATTTGTTAAAGTGAATTGCTGGCCCTCAGCACCTCCCCAGTGTAAACAGAGACAGTGTTGCCTTGGTGGGACTGCCAGTGGCCTGAAGCTGTAGCTCTGAGAGTGTGAACTTTCGTGTCCGCTGTTAATGTCATCGAGGTGTCAACTGAAATGGCAGGAGTGTTTCGTGGCTGATCACTCGAGCAGATGGAATGGGGAGGGGGTGGGAGTGAAGCCTTTGTGGGGTGGGAATAGGGGGTTGCTGTAGGGAGGGAAGAACAGAGGAGAGACTCAAGGACAAGGAAGCGAGAGAGAAATGGAGAAAGGAGAGTGGGAAAGGAAGGGAAACACAGGGAAGAAGAAGTAGGGCCCTACAGGGGTGTCCAGGAGGGGGCTGTTTTCCTCCTGAGTGACACTGAGTGTGACAGACAAAGACCTGGCAAAATACTAAGAACTAAAATTTTATTTCCCATCTGAAGGACAGATTCCCCCCTTGTTCTTTGTATGTGGGTGTTCCATGGAGAGCAGTGGGAGTTCTGCTGTGAATGGAGCAGGGCACAGAGTCCTAACCTGATGCCCTTGACCATTGGCCGTAATGGACAGGGCAATGTGGCCCTCTCTGCCCAATGAGCTGGACACCCCAGGGTTACTGTTTCAGCTGAAGGGTTCGGGGGTTTTGGCATTAAAGGACCCACATTCATTCCCTGCTGGAGCCCTGGGTTCTGTCAGTGGCCACTGTCAGCATGTAGGACCTGCCTACTCTTTGGTCTGTCTCTCCTCCCTTTCCATGTAATCCCTGTGCTGGTGCCCCTTGTTCCTGCAGTAAACCAGCGTAGGAGGTGGCTCTGCCCCCACAGAACCAGAGCGTCCCTGAGAAAGCTCCTGAACAATGTCTCCGTTCCTTGCTCTAGTGTCTCCCCACTTCTTGTCTCTCTGGGGAGCAGAGGGCTGAGGTGACTCACCCTGACACTGACTATCTCAAGCTACAAAGCTCAGATCCAGGTTTTGTAAAGTTTGGGGGTTGCTGGGCTCAGGGTCTGGGGTCCAGGCCTATTTCTCACGCCTCCTTCCCCAGCAGGGAGGACAGGACGTTTCGGAAGCCAGAGCCGTCGTTTGCAGAGCTGGAGAAGAGACTCAGCGATTTCTCTCTGAAAAGTGCCATGCTGCAGGAGGTGCTGCTGGGATTCAAAGGTGAGTTGCAGTTTAGGGGTGGCGTCTACTCTGGTTAGAGTGACCCTGACCCTGGGGAGGTGTCGGGGACTCTAGTGATGTCACTGATCCTCGGCTCCATCTCACAGCCCAGCTCAGTGAGTCGCCCTTCCCCATGGAGCAGCCCTGCGGGGCTGGCTCTGTCTGCAGCGGCTGCATTATCGGCCTCTGATCTCTGGCCTGGTCTACACTAAGCATTTAAACCAATTTTAGCAGCGTTAAACCGATTTAACACTGTACCCGTCCACACTACGAGGCCCTTTATATTGATATAAAGGGCTCTTTAAATCGGTTTCTGTACTCCTCCCCGACGAGAGGAGTAGCACTAAAATTGGTATTACCATATCGGATTAGGGTTAGTGTGGCCGCAAATCGACGGTATTGGCCTCCGGGCAGTATCCCACTTTGCACCACTGTGACCGCTCTGGACAGCAATCTCATCTCGGATGCAGTGGCCAGGTAAACAGGAAAAGCCCCGCGAAATTTTGATTTTCATTTCCTGTTTGCGCAGCATGAAGCTCTGATCAGCACGGGTGGCAATGCAGTCCTAAATCCAAAAAGAGCTCCAGCATGGACAATACAGGAGATACTGAATCTGATTGCTGTATGGGGAGACAAATCTGTTCTATCAAAGCTCCGTTACATAAGACGAAATGCCAAAGCATTTGAAAAAAAAAATCTACAGTCTACACAGTGCTGCGTGACAAGTTAACGGGAAGCCAGAGACTCAAATGGACGCTCATGGAGGGAGGGAGGGGGTACTGAGGACTCCAGCTATCCCACAGTCCCCAGCAGTCTCTGAAAAGTATTTGCATTCTTGGCTGAGCTCCCAATGCCTGTTGGTTCAAACACATTGTCCAGCGTGGTTCAGGGAATAGCTCATCAATTTACTCCCCCCCCACGTGAAATAAATCATTACTTGACTTCTTTCAATGTCACCCTGTGTCTACTGAATGCTGCTGGTAGACGCGATGCTGCAGCAGTGAAGAGAAGTATCCGCTCCTCTCCCCTCCCCGGTGGCAGACGATGCAGTAGGACTGGTAACCGTCCTTCTTATCAACCCGTGAGTACTCCTGGCTGGCTTCAGGTGAGGCTGGCCGGGGGCGCCAGGGTGAAAATAGGAATGACTCCCGGTCATTCCCAGTAGATGGTACAGAATGGCTGGTAACTGTCTTCATCATAGCAACTGGGGGCTGCGCTTCAATCAGCCCCCTCCCTTTCATGTGAAAAGAAAAGATTCTGTACTGCCTAAACTATCATAGCAGTGGGATGCTGGGCTCCTCTCCCCTACACTGCTTAATGTCCTGCCTGGACTATCATAGCACCGGGAGGCTGCATCCCCCTCATTTTATGTCACTTAAAACTCAGTGTTTCTTATTCCTGCATTCTTTATTACTTCATGACACAAATGGGGGGGGACACTGCCACGGTAGCCCAGGAAGGTTGGGGGAGGAGGGAATCAATGGGTGGGGTTGTTGCAGGGGCACCCCCTGTGAATGGCATGTAGCTCATCATTTCTGCGGGATCTGACACAGAGCAGCTGTGCTCTCTGATACACTGGTTCTCTAGTACATTTGCCCCATATTCTAGGCAGGACTGACTCTTTTTAGAAACCATAAAGGAGGGATTGACTAGGGGAGTAATTCCCAGTTTTGCTTTTGCACCCGTGGCCGATCTCAGCCAGGGGCACCCATGATAGCAGCAGACAGCACAGAAGTACAGATAACCGTCATCTCATTGAGAAATTACACTGGCAGCAGACAGTACAGAACAACTGGTAACCATCCCTGCTATCATGCAAAAGCAAATGAATGCTGCTGTGTAGCGCTGGAGTATCGCCTCTGTCCGTGGCATCCAGTACACATACAGTGACTGTAAAAAAAAAAAGCTGAACAGGCTCCATGGTTGCCGTGCTATGGCGTCTGCCAGGGCAATCCAGGGAAAAAGGGCGTGAAATGATTGTCTGCCGTTGCTTTCCTGGAGGAAGGAATGACTGACGACATTTACCCAGAACCACCCGCGACAATGATTTTTGCCCCATCAGCCACTGGGCTCTCAACCCAGAATTCTAAGGGGCGGGGGAGACTGTGGGAACTATGGGATAGCTATGGAATAGCTACCCACAGTGCAAGGCTCCGGAAATCGATGCTAGCCTTGGACCATGGACGTACACCGTCAAATTAATGTGCTTAGTGTGGCCGCATGCACTCGACTTTATACAATCTGTTTTATAAAACCGGTTTATGTAAAATTGGAATAATTGCGTAGTGTAGACGTACCCTCTGTCACCATCTCATAGTTAACAGCAGTTCCGTTAATAAGCAATGGGGATTTCTCCATGAATGCAAGGGCCTGAATTCTCACCTCTCCCATCTTCTCCTTCCCCTAGAGATGCTGCAACGGCAGCTGAGGAGCGACACAGGTACGTGTCTGTCTCTGACTGACCAAAGGGAGATTTCAACCCAGTAACCATGTTAACCACAGGGGATTGCAGCCTCCAGCAGCTGGAAGCTGTGTAGCAATGGGAAGCAATGTTACTTTGTTCTTGCACCACTATATTTTCAACTGACTTGTCTCTTAAATATTTTAGCTCAGGGTTCGGCAACCTTTGGCATGCAGCTCACCGGGGTAAGCACCCTGACAGGCCAGGCCGGTATGTTTACCTGTGATGTTGGCAGGTTTGGCCGATCGTGGCTCCAACTAGCCACAGTTTGTCACTCCAGGCCAATGGAGGCGGTAGGAAGTGGCAGGCAGCACATCCTTCAGCCTGCGCTGCTTCCTGCGTCCCCCATTGGCCTGCAATGGCAGACCGCGGCTAGTGGAAGCTACAATTGGCCGACCCATGGATGTGGCAGGTAAAGAAACTGGCCTGGCCCACCAGGGTATGTGGATTGGAGTTTCCCCAAGGTCCTTTAAGTGTTTACTGATTGGGCACTTGATTTGCAAATTCCTTTCTGAAGAAGCTGACCTAATGCTTTACTAAGGCCACTTCAGAATGAAAACACATTGATGTACAAGAACGTAGCCAATATTCATAACTTTGACTGCAAAAATGATACACTCATACAGGTAGTATAATCATCATCAGCAAATTATAACCTTTTCACAGACACCTTACATGACAACCTTTGTATAATATTTGCTGCAAATATCAAACAGTGGTTGCACCAATTAACTGTACAGTCACAGGTTATATTAATAACATCACAGCCAGGGCTGGTGTTAGGGGGTAGCAAACAGGGCAACTTCTTGGGGCCCTATACCCCCACAAAGCTCCATTGCTTATGCTTCGGCTTCAGCCCTGGGTGGTGGGGCTCAGGGGCCCAGACTTCAGCCCCATGTGCTGGGACTTCAGCTTCGTGCCCTGGGCCGCAGCGAGTCTAATGCTGGCCTTGCTAAGCAGCCCCCTGAAAGCTACTCATGGCCCCCCAGGGGGCTCCAGAGTCATGGTTGAGAACCCCTGCCTTACCCGTAAGAACATAAGAATGGCCGTACCGGGTCAGATGAAAGGTCCATCTAGCCCAGTATCTGTTTACCGACAGTGGCCAACGCCAGGTGTCCCAGAGGGAGTGAAGCTAACAGGCAATAATCAAGTGATCTCTCTCCTGCCATCCATCTCCATCCTCTGATGAACAGAGGCTAGAGACAGCATTCTTTACCCTTCCTGGCTAATAGCCATTTATGGACTTAGCCACCATGAATGTATCTAGTTCCCTTTTAAACATTGTTATAGTCCCAGCCTTGACAACCTCCTCAGGCAAAGAGTTCCACAAGTTGACTGTGCGCTATGTGAAGAAGAACTTCCTTTTATTTGTTTTAAACCTGCTACCTCTTCATTTCATTTGGTGACCCCTAGTTCTTGTATTATGGGAAGAAGTAAATAACTTTTCCTTATCCACTTTCTCCGCATGGCTCATGATTTTATATACCTCTATCATATCCCCCCTTAGTCTCTTCTTTTCCAAGCTGAAGAGGCCTAGCCTCTTTAATCTTTCCTCGTATGGGAACCTCTCCCAACCCCTTAATCATTTTAGTTGCCCTTTTCTGAACCTTATCTAGTGCTAGAATCTCTTTTTTGAGGGGAGGACACCACATCTGTACACAGTATTCGAGATGTGGGCATACCATGGATTTATATAAGGGCAATAATATAGTCTCAGTCCTATTTTCTATACCCTTTTTAATGATTCCTAGCATCCTGTTTGCTTTTTTGACCGCCTCTGCACACTGCGTGGACATCTTCAGAGAACTATCCATTATGATGCCAAGATCTTTTTCCTGACTCGTTGTAGCTAAATTAGCCCCCATCATATTTTATGTATAGTTGGGGTTATTTTTTTCCAATGTGCATTACTTTACATTTATCCACATTACATTTCATTTGTCATTTTGTTGCCCAGTCACTTAGTTTTGTAAGATCTTTTTGAAGTTCTTCGCAATCTGCTTTGGTCTTAACTTTCTTGAGTAGTTTAGTATCTGCAAACTCACTGTTTACCCCTTTCTCCAGATCATTTATGAATAAATTGAATAGGATTGGTCCTAGGACTGACCCTTGGGGAACACCACTAGTTACCCCTCTCCATTCTGAGAATTTACCATTAATTCCTACCCTTTGTTCCCTGTTTTTTAACCAGTTCTCAGTCCATGAAAGGACCTTCCCTTTTATCCCATGACAGCTTAATTTATGTAAGAGCCTTCGGTGAGGGACCTTGTCAAAGGCTTTCTGGAAATCTAAGTACACTATGTCCACTGGATCCCCCTTGTCCACATGTTTGTTGACCCCTTCAAAGAACTCTAATAGATTAGTAAGACATGATTTCCCTTTACAGAAACCATGTTGACTATTGCTCAACAGTTTGTTTTTCTATGTGTCTGACAATTTTATTCTTAACTATTGTTTCAACTAATTTGCCTGGTACCGACGTTAGACTTACCGGTCTGTAATTACCAGGAACACCTCTAGACCCCTTTTTAAATATTGGCGTTACATTAGCTAACTTCCAGTCATTGGGTACCGAAGCCGATTTAAAGGACAGGTTACAAACCTTAGTTAATAGTTCCGCAACTTCACACTTGAGTACCCCACGAATCACAGCAATGTTCGGGTTTCTGCCAGTCCCAAAGGACCAGTCACTTCCTTAGGTCAGATGACTCTTAGATCTCCCAACAAAAACAACACTTGTAGCCAGTCCCGTCATAACCTGTATTAAGATTTATTTGAAAGGAAATGAGCTGCTTACAAAGCTGAAGCAGTGTGACAAAGCTCTGTCCTTGTCTCCATGGGCCCTGCATTTCCTGGTGGATTTCGCTAGCCTCAGAGGCTCACTGTGACCCTCCACGTAGCCTTTCTCTCTAGGGAAGAGTGTCACAGCCCACTGAGCCATTTTCATCGTAAGCCAGCGAGGGAGGGGAGGCAAAGCTACCCTCCCTTGCACAGTCTCTGTTGTCTCCCAGTCTCAGTGATTAATCAGAGGAGCAAAGGGGGGAACCCAGGACCCCCTCCTCTACTCTAGGCTCCAGCCCAGGGACCCTAATAGTATCAGCTGTGGTATCTGACCTTTTAGAAAGAGGACACATACAATTCCCTGTTCTACTTCCTCAGGCTTTACTTCACCCTTACCTCAGGGCTGGCTTCCTTTCTTGTGCCTGATCTGGTGTGTACTACTCAGTCACTCCCACTGCTCCTGTTCTGCACACCCACCTGCCTAACTGGGAGGTCTTTAACTAGTTTCAGCTAGCCCCTGATTGGCTTCAGGTGTCCCAATGAACCTGGCTGTCTCCACAGCTTTCTGGAAGGATATTAATTGGCCCCAGGTGTCTTGATTAACCTGGAGCAACTGTCATTTTGTTACCATGGTAACAGGGATTTGTTTAGCTTGGGGCTAACATACCTGTTTCTCACTACTTTCCTAGAGCCATCTGCCTTGCCCTGTCACAGCAGCTAATCATCCACATGCAAACAAGTTCCAGTCTTAAATTTCAAAAGGTAATAGAAGCTTCTATAATAAGCAAGCTCTACATATTCTTTAGGACTAACCCCGGCTAATCAGCTGGGGATCTCGTGCTTATGCCTAGAAACTTTGCCCCCAGAGTCCAAGCAGCATACAGATAATCAGTTCCTTCTGTATGGAGTTTTTCATCCCCTTCCTACCATGTGCTCTGAACTGCAAACTCAGCTAATGGGAAGTCAAGAGCACAACAACAGCCTTGTGTCTTCTTTAACATCGCATAATAGTCTCTCTGGTGTTGATGGACCTTTCCTGCCAGGCAGTGTGTAATGCATTCGGCTGCCAATCAGCACTTCACCTAGGTAAAGTCTCTCTCCTGTCTGGTGATTTACAGAGCCACAGAGGCTCACAATGCAACTAGTCAGATATTAACTCAGGCAGCAACTCAATAAAGCATTCAATAAAGTCTAAATATGTTCTTATAATCCTAATACCTGTTTTAAAAATACTAACAGAGGTGAGTCAGACTGATTCCACTGTGTGTTTGTCCCTGTTCAATGAAGACATGGGGGTCTTTGCAAGAGCTGACACCTCATCTGCCGGTGTCACAGGCAGGATGGGCAGGGATGGTGTCTCTGGCCTCTGTTTGCCAGAAGCTGGGAATGGGTGACAAGGGATGGATCACTTGATGGTTACTTGGTCTCTTCATTCCCTCTGATGCACCTGGCATTGGCCACTGAGCTACATGGACCATTGCTCTGACACAGTGGGCCGCTCTTTTGTTCACAGTCTCTATGAGGAGTATCTACTCATTTGGACTCACTGGGGAGCCACAGAAAGAAACAAGATGTGCTGTGGCAAGGAGGTCCAGTCTCAGACTCGCGGGGTCACGCTTCCCAAAAGCTAAAACTAGGCCGTGCTGATGAAAGGGGCACTGCCAGGAGAGACTGTATAAAGGCTGGAGCATCAAACAGCTTTGTAAACCTGAGAGAGCTGCCCTGGGAACAGTGACAGGGAGAATCCCCCAGAGTGACTCCTTTGATTCTGCTCTTCTCTGGCCTTTGGTTCTTAGAATTATAGAACTGGAATGGACCTCGAGAGGTACCTAGTCCAGTCCCCTGCACTCAAGGCAGGACTCAATATTATCTAGACAATCTCTGACAGGTGTTTGTCTAACCCGCTCTTTAAGATCCCCAATGATGGAGATTCCACAGCCTCCCTAGGGAATTTATTCCAGTGCTTAACCACTCTGACAGGGAGTTTTTTTCCTAATCTCCATCCTAAACCGCTCTTGCTGTAATTTAAATCCATTGCTTCTTGTCCTATCCTCAGAGGTTAAGAAGAACAATTTTTCTCCAGCCTCTTTGTAACAACTTTTGTGTACTTGAAAACTGTGATCATGTCCCCTCTGAGTCTTCCCCAGTTTTTTTTCAATCTTCCCTCATAGGTCATGTTTTCTAGATCTTTAATCATTTTTATTGCTCTTCTCTGGACTTTCTCTAATTTGTCCACATGTTTCTTGAAATATGGCACCCAGAACTGGACACCCTGCTCCAGCTGAGACCTAATCAGCGTGGAGTAGAGCGGAGGAATTTCTTCTCGTGTCTTGCTTACAATACTCCTGCTCATACATCCCAAAATGATACTTCCTTTTTTACAACATTGTTGACTCCTATTTAGCTTGTGATCCACTACGACCCCCAGATCCCTTTCCACAGCACTCCTTCCTAAGCAGTTATTTTCCATTTTGTATGTGTGCAACTGATTGTTCCTTCCTAAATGTAGCATTTGGATTTGTCCTTATTGAATTTCATCCTATTTACTTCAGACCATTTCTCCAGTTTGTCCAGATCATTTTGAATTTCAGTTCTATCCTCCAAAGTCCTTGCAACCCCTCCCAGCTTGGTATCGCCTGCAGACTTGATAAGTGTAACACAGAGACTCTGCTGCTGGGAGGGTTTCACCATGTGTCAGAGGTTTACACCCTGGTAGGAGGGAGCTAGGCCTATACTGGAATAAGGTCACTCTGTGCTTCCCAGTGTGGCAGAACCTAGAATGTCCATTAGCAGGGAAAAACGTGGGGGGAATCGACATGTGGAAAGGAGAGAAACTCTGTCTGAATTCTCTCACATTGCCTTTCTCGCCCTGGCAGGCTACAGAATAACATCCACGTTTTGCTCCAGATCATCCATCCTCCCAGGGGGAAGGAAATGGCTTCAATGGAGCTGGCCCAGGTAAGGGATTCTCAGGGAGCTGGTGGTGGGTTCTGCTTGGAGGGAGAGAAGCAGTAAATGTATAGGAGGGTGGGAGCCAGTGATGAGCTGCCAAAATATTAACAACAGATTCCTTCCTCCTCACCTCACGAGGAGGTCATGCCCCCCCGGGGGTCGTGCCCCATCCAACCCCCCCATGCTCTTTGACACCCCCCCGGGGACCCCTGACCCATCCCCCCCTTCCCTGTCCCCTGACTGCGCCCTTCCGCACCATCAAACCCCTCCTCTCATTCTTGATGTCCCCCTGGAACCCCTGCCCCATCCAACCACCCCTTCTCTCTGTTCCTGACTGCCCCCCATCACCTCATCCAACCCCTGCTCCTTCCTGACTGGCCCCTGGGACCCTTGACCCCATTCAACCCCCTTGTTTCCTGCCCTCTGACAGCCCCGACCCCTATCCAACCCCCCACAACCCACCGAACACCCCCTCCCTGCCCCCTTACCACACTGCCTGGGGCCAGGATTGGGTCAACACTGCCAGGACCATGACTGGCGCCACAGGACCCGACTCCCCGAGCCGGGCTGGAACCACTCGGCCGGGACCGGGGCTGCAGGGCCCGAGCTGGACCGGGTCGGAGCCGCTAGGCCGGGACCAGCCTGAGCCAAGGGTGCTTGGCCAGGACCCAGCTGGGGCGCTCGGCCGGGGCCATGGGGAGCCGCTGAGGTGGAGCTGGACTGGGCTGCATGCACCGTCCCCCCCCCCGGCCTGGCTTACCTGCCTGCTGCTTGTTTCAGGCTTCCTGCGAACATTTGATTTGCAGGAAGCAGGGGAGGGGGAGGAGAAGGAGGGCGGCGTGTTCTAAAACCAGTTATAAAAATGCTTCTAAATTTAACAACCAGTTCACGCGAACTGGCTGGAGCTCACCACTGGTGGGAGCTGCTAGAGGTGGTGGGAGGCAGGAAATATCTTGGGTGGAGAAAGGGAGGGGACAGGATGTGACAAACCTGCTGAGACTTGTGTACTCTAGGATGTGATGGGTTGTCACCCCGGGGTGCAGTCTGGGGGGCTTCTGGGAACCGTTGTGCCCTCTAACCCTCAAGCTGGGCTGGCCCTTCTCACGCTGCTTTGCTGGAGATTCAGCCAGCCTCTCCAGGGCCTGTTTCCACTCAACATGACAGCAGGTGGCGCCAGACATCCAACTCAGCTACCTGAATGCTTTACCTAAGCCACTCAAGAAAAGGGAGAAGACAACAGCCAATTTCCCAGCAATAAGTGTTAGCAAACAGATCAAAGCAGATTACTTAGCAAATAACCAAAAACTCAAACCAAGCCTAACATACTAGATGGATAGAATTTGAATTAGGAATTTCTCACCCTGACTTATGATAGAAGCAGTACAACCAAGTTTCCATACACAAGGTAGAAATCCCTTTACCCTGGGACCAGCACTTCTCCCACTTCAGTCTTTGTTCCTCAGGTGCTTCCAGGAGTTCTCTTGTGTGGGGAATGAGGCCAAGAGATGATGTCACACCCCACCTTATGTAGCTTTTCCATATGGCAGGAACCCTGTGTTCTAAACTCACTTCCCAGTCCACTTTGTGGAAAAATACAGGTACCAAAATGAAGTTCATTGTCATGTGGTCTGGTCACATGTCTTTGTTGCTGAGCCATCAGCACTGTCTGGCTTCTTCACTGTTGTACCTGAAAGGCTAGTTGTGGCTGTTACCCAGAGTAAGCACATTTGAAAGACAGATACAGAGTCAATATCCATAACTTCAGATACAAACATGATCCATGCATATAGGTAGGATAATCATATTCAGCAAATCATAACTTTTCCAGTGACACCGCAAATGACTCATCTTGTACAAAATGCCTCATGTCCTAATCATATTATAATCCTGTCACAATGCTGAATATGGGATATATTGTCAGATAGGTCCTAATGTCAAGGCACAAGTGTTGGGAATGCAACTTCCCCTCTTTGTGGAACAGGAAATAACCCTCCAGCCACGGCTGGGAAAACTTCCCAGACTCTCAGTGCTGAAACCTGAACCTACTGACACTTCATTAGTTACCCCCACCTCCAGTCTTTGTGGCAACTGCAAACTTTATCGGTGATGATTTTATATTCTTTTCCAGGTCATTGATAAGAATGTTAAATAGCACAGGGCCAAGATCCAGTCCTTGCGGGAACCCGCTAGAAAGAAATCCCTTCGACTGTGGTTCCCTGTTTAAAATCCCAGTTTTTAATCTATTTAATGTATGCCGTGTGTATTTTGTATTTTTCTAGTCAAAATATTATGCTGAACCAACTCATGTGCCTACGTATATTACATCAGTACTATTAGCTGCAACCAAACTTTTGATCTCATCCAGTAAGGATATCTAATTAGTTTGATAGGATCTATTGTGTTTAGACCTTTTTAATGGGTACTAATTATATTACCCTCCTTTCTTTACTAATGAAATCCAGTATCGGCTGCTCCATTCTCTTGCCCAGTATCGATTTCAGACTGACGCACTTGTAATGAGCTGCGTCATCTCTTCTATACTTTTTAAATATTGACACAGCTTTATTCCAGTCTTCTGGAATTTCCCCAGTGTTCCAAGTCCGAATAAAATCAACATTAACAGTCCACCATGCTCCTCCAGGAGGTCTTTCAAAACTCTAGTTATCTGGACCCACTGATTTAAACACATCTAACTTTAATAGCTGCTGTTTAACGTCCTCGTGAGTTACTTTTGGAATGGAAAGACTGTCAGTGTCAACATCTTATGATACATCATCTGTTTTTCTCCAAATCCAGGAGAGAAATATTTATTGAACCCTTTTACCACTTCTGATAATTCTGCCATTTCCATCTAGTAATTTACCACTACCATTGTTAGGATTAATTTGGTACTTTTAAAAACTTCCTTCTTATTTTCATTGGTTGATCACTGATTTCTGATAGCTTCCCTTGCCAGCTTTCTACAGTTCTGACCTTCTAACTTAGATTCTTAACTGTTGACTTCCCCTTTCTTCCATATATTTTATTTGGAGAGGGTTGGGATTCCTACCAGGGAGCCATCAGCAGGGTCCAGAGGCAGCCCCATCTCATATATTAAGCTCTGGCTCATAGCTATGTGATAAATGTGATGACCCTGCTTCCGTCTGTCAGATGGGAGACACAAAGGTTCTCTCCTTCCACCCTCTGATGCCTCTTGGCCACTCTAGGCAAGGTGGGGTGGGACTGTGTTAACATGTGCCTCCCGGAGCTTCTATTTACCTGGTGCTGCTGTTGCGTGAATAGTGGGGTTGTGAGTGGGGCAGCAGGTCCTGAGTGTTGGACTCTTTCTCTTTCAGGGACCAGTGACCTTCGAGGAGATGGCTGTGTATTTCACCAAGGAGGAATGGGCTCTGCTGGACCCCACTCAGAGAGCCCTTTACTGGGATATCATGCAGGAGAACTATGAGACGGTGGTCTTGCTGGGTAAGGAGTCCTGTCCCCTGGGTTATTAGAAGCTGTGGGGTCTCTAAAGAACCTGAGCAGTAATAACTTTATACCTTTATTCATCATCCAAGTTTTGAGAAGTTTCTTTGTCCCCCTTTTTTTCCTTATCTCCCATAGACTAGCAGGCAGCAGGGAGGGAGGAGGTAATGAGAGATGAGGAGGGAACACAAGAAGCTCCCAAGGTGCAGGAAGGTGGTGCCGGCTGCGAGTGATGGGAAAAGGGGAGAGGAGTGTGGAGGAAGGGTACCCAGGAAGTGGGCTGTGTGGGTCAGTGGGAGGGAGGAGAGGTTTGGGGATCTAGTGCTGTGGAGGATCCCAGACCTTTAATCCCTATCCAAACCTCAGGTAAATCCCTGACTTCAGCATAACCACTCTCACAAAGCCTCAACTTAATATAAGGTCCTGAACTATAGCAAGCTTAGGCTATGTTTATTAAATTATACCACCAAATCGACCGTGGCTAGATCGATCTCAGAGTGTCAATCCCATCTGTAGTGTCAACCTGCCCTTAATAATCCATTTCTTTATGTTCACCTCCTTGCCCCTCCACGCATGTTCCAAGCTAATAAGCAATACTCTGATCATGACATCTTACCTCTAGCGAGTATAAAATTGCCCACAAGACGTGAGACTAGGTCACTGATCATAAAATCAGGTCGGGGTCAAGAAGAGTGAGAGTTTGGAGAGAGTCTTGTCCCCCCTCTCCCCATCTCCAGCAGTCATAAACTGTCTTCCTCCAGGCTCCTTGGATCTTTGAGTCTGTCCCTCCTGAGGTTGCATGGCCCAGTTCTTGTTTCTTACATTCTCCTTTTCCAGAAGAATTAGAGGCTATTGCTCCTGAATTTTAGGTTTAATTCCCCAGCCTTCTCCTCCCACTAGGAGAGTTTAATTCTCCCTCCCATTACGCCTGAGTCACTAGATTTCCTAATGCCCCAAAATGTGCTTTTGCAATGTCACAGTTCAGGGGTAGCTAAGCCTTTGACCTGCCTCCATGGTCTGCTCAAGGAATGGCTCCTCAAGTATCAGGCCTCTAGCCAGCCGTTCTCTATGGGTAGGGACCCATATGCCTCCCCTTTTTGACCAGTGTGTGAGGATTGCAGCTTGTCCTCCACTGTGTTTGCTGGACTAACGTCCAGTTCCTGTGCTTTGCTTTCTTTCCAGGGGCTGTGAGCAGTGTGTCTGAAATAGAGGTGGGACTTTTGGTGATACTTGTATGATGCCAATACACACCTCAGTTTCCTGCTGTGACTGGTATTGCTATGATTATAAGGAGCAGGAGACGTGAGGTGTTTTGTCACGTAGCTGTCATGGGGTGATATGAATGGGTCATTAAGGACTAGCTGGGAGTAACCTACATCAATGGAATACCTGACAGAGACAAGGGAATGACTGTCACCCAGGGCTGCCCAGAGGATTCAGGGGGCCTGAGGTCTTCGGCAGCATGTCTCCCTTACCAGCTCTGACACTGCAGAGCATTTTCCCCGTGTCATCCTTACCAGCTCTTACACTGCAGAGCATTTACTCTGTGTCCCCCTGTAAGGAGGCGCCCTGGCTCCCCGCCACGCCTGAGGGGGACAAGCCAGAACAGGCGCCTCAGTGGGCGGAGTCAGCACGGCCTGTCCCCGCCCCCCCGGAAGTCAAGGGGCAGGACAGGAAGTATAAAAGCCCGGCCCCAGCACTCAGTTGGGCGCAGGCTGCTGGAGAGGACAGATGCTGGTGCCTGAGCTCCTACTGGGCTGGACCTGCCCCGCGCCCACTACCCAGAGGAGCGCTGGCCTGACCTGCCTTGCGCCCACTACCCTGAGGAACACTGGCCGGACCTGCCCCACGCCCACTACCCTGAGGAGCGCTGGCTGGACTTGCCTCAGACCTGGTACCTGGAGCAACGTCAGCCTGACCTGCTGTGTGCCCGATACCCCGAGGAGTGGCCTGAACTTCCCCACGACTGGTACCAGGAGGAGCCGATGGTCTGGGACCCCCCAGACGATGCTGGCAAGGACCAGGTACCCAGAGAGGGGGAGGTTGGAAGTGGCCTGGGGATAGCCGACCCTGGTTCGGCTCCTGAAGAGCCCGAACCCATGTCAGTGTGTTGTGGCCAGGATCCCCACTGACCGCAGCGGGTCTTGACTGCTGCTAGGGCCCTGGGCTGGAACGCAGTGGAGTGGGAGGGCCTGCGTTCCCCCTGCCACCCGGGTGGCAGACTCCCCCTCTTCCCGCCTATTGCCACTGCTCTGCCCTGACCCAAAGGGCCAGAGCGATTTAGACTTGTGTTTGGTGCCTTGCCCGAACCAAGGGCTGGGCCCCTTTGACTTTGCCACTGCGCTGCCCTGACCCCAAAGGGCCAGAGATATTTAGACTTGTGTTTGGTGCCCTGCCCGGACCAAGGGCTGGGCCCCTTTGACTTTGCCACTGCGCTGCCCTGACCCAGAGGGCCAGAGAGAACTAGACTTGTGTTTGGTGCCCCGCCTGAGCCAAGGGCCCGGGCTGGTACTGTGTTTGCTCAGCCCCTGCTAGGGGCCTGAGCCTGAACTATTACTGCCTGGCCTGTCCAAAGGCCTGGGCTGATACTGTGTTTGCTCAGCCCCGCTAGAGGCCTAAGCCTGAACTATTGCTGCCCGCCCTGTCCAAGGGCCGGGGCTTATTGACTTTGAGAGCCCCGACCCCGGCTAGAGGGCTGGGGCTCTACCCTGTTTATAGACCCGGTACCCAGCTCAACACCTGCCGAGGGCTAAGCCTACCCAGACTGTAGAGCGTAAGGAGGCGCCCTGGCTCCCCGCCACCCCTGAGGGGGACGAGCCCTGACACAACCGGCTTACACCCCCTTACCCTCTCTGACACCACAGAGCATTTTCCCTGTGTCCCCCTTACCAGCTCTGATGCCACAGAGCATTTACCCTGTGTCCCTGTTTCTGTTCCCCCTCCTGTTTGACTCAGTTTATATAGTAATATTCTCAGCTACACCTTTGCTTAACCAATCATTGTACTGAAATTTAATTAACCAAATCCTAACACATTGAAGCATAATTCTCAAAGCAATTGTATCCCATTACCCTAATTAACTTACTCCTAGCAAAATTAATTGTACAGCAGACAAAACCAATTAGAGAACCAGACTGATTAACATTGTAAAAATGGTGGACATCAAGATAAAACAATACAAAAATGAGGGGGTTTCGCAACCACAAGCATTAAGAAGTGATTTCTTGCCAAACAGGCTGCTTTCAAACTAAGTTTTCTTTAACCATCTTAAGATCTGTTTCTTTATCTGGTGGTGATGGGCACTATCAGGACAGGATCATCTTCCTAACAGCCACTTGAGCGATGTGACGCGACGCTGAGGGAGGAGGGGACTTGGTTGGCCACAGTGCTGGGGGGCTGTGACTTGGACGGCGAGACGTCATGCTGGGGGTGGGCGGCGGTGCTCTTAGTTTTTGCTTGGGGCGGCAGAAATGTTAGAGCCGGCCCTGCTTGTAACTCAGCAAAATCCCCATGCATTGGGCTCCCAAAGCCGTTGTGGCCCAGGCCCTGCATGAGGTCGCTCCTGAAGATATCTCCTTCCTAATCAGCTGCATGTTGTCTATTATTTGGGAAATGCAATCCCTAGCTAGTTAGAGATGGGAAAAATGGAAGTGACGTTTCTGTTCAGCTCATCCTGGGAGATGCTGCAAATGTGTAGAAAATGGAATCTGTGTTGAATGTGATGTAGCTGCAGAAAGAGACGTATTTTCAAAAGAGACCTGACATTTGTCTTACAGGGATTCTAAACCACACCTGAATTTAGTACCTCGTTTAAATCTGTGCCACCAGATTAAAGAAATCAAAGGGCCTATTTGGGGGAGTTATACTTCAGTATCGCTACTGCTATATTGCATGGTTGGTGAAAAATTCTACATCAGACATTTGGAGTAATTTTATACTTAAGGTCAAAGGTTTGATAAGGACTCAAGTAGAAATTGCAGGTACTTAGTGGTTCATTTTCACCCCTGAGATGGAAGCTATGGGGCCCTGTGGCCCAGGTCAACTATTTTTAGAACCCTGCTCCCTAGTTCAGTGGCACTGGTCACAGTCCTAAAAGGCGCCATGATGAAATTGGGCATAACTGTCTTTTACCATTTGGATCCAAAGTTTCATGAAGCACAGAGAGAAACAGCTGGTTTCTTCAGAGCCATTCCATGCCTATGGGTCCCAATCTGGCTGCCTTGTTGGACAAGAAGCACTTCCATGCCGGGCAAATGATGGTAGCCAATGAGGGAATGTATCAGGTTTCACGTTCAGACTGCAGAATACTTGAATGCTGAGTCCAGACTCTGTGGTTTGCTCTCTTAGTTTTGCTCTTAAGTCTTTTGCATTTGTATCACTTCTCCACCTCCTGCTACTCTGAAAGATCAGAAAGTGTGAAAATAGAGCACAAGGGGTTTTTCTCATGATGCAGCCTTCCCACATAGTGTGAGACCCCTTCCACCCACACTCATGGGAGAAGCCCCAGGGAGAAGTGAACTCACAGAAGTGGAAGGCTCCTAGGTTATTGTAGAATGTGACTTCACACAAAGCTAAGTGGGTAGAAATGGGAATTAAGAGAAAACTGCCCTATAGGTTTATATTTTGTAATCATTGTCTAAATTGTTACCAGCGACAATGAAATTAAACATGAAGTTCATTAGTGTAACGTAAGAGGCTGATTCTGTGATAACTTTCAGTGTTACAATATAATACAGGTTTTCTTCTAGTTCTCTTCCCTGTCCCCTCCTACTATCTAGGAAATGGTGACTAATCGTGAAATTAAACTCTCACTCCAAAGGAATTAGAGTGGGGGTGGGAATAGAGACCCAGGATAGACTGTAATTATTTTATTACTATTTCAAATGGAATTTATTTTGATAAATTTTAAAATAAATCTTCTGTGAAGAAGAAAATTACTCAAGACAAGATGTGCAAACTTTTACCCAGTTAGAGGGTAACAGCCACAGCGGTCCCCAGGTCTCTTGTTTGCAAAGGAAAGATGTCACATCAGGCAAAAGATGTCAATATCTATAATAGTGATGGATGTGTGATGGGAGCTTTTCTGGGTTGTTTTTTTTGGGTTGTTTTTTTAATTTAATTTTTGTTTTGTTTTTGCAACCAGTTATTTTTATAGGTGCTGAGTCCCCTTGTCCTTTTGAGCACAGCTGTTTAACCCTCAGGCCTGGCTCTGGAAACCTCCTCAGAACTGGTCTTGTGTTTCTTTCATGTTTGATATCTTTGGGGTTCACGCATCCACACTACATGTGGTTCACCGCAACAGATGCTTTGAGAAATCTGCTGGGTTAAGAGGGCTTTTTCCAAACTGACATTGGCCCAAAGTCTGCCTCAATTCATCTAGATTGGGACAATCTGTATCAAAGGAGTGGTTCACACCTGATTTGCCCAGTGACCTTGGGGGAGGTGTGGTGAGATAGGGTAGGTAGGAATCGACAACAGTGAAGTTATAGATAAGGGTGAAAGACGGTTATCTTGCGGGTCAACAAGCCTGTTCTGTTCATTCCCTCTGATGCATCTGGCGCTGGTCACTCTCAGGTAGCACACTAGGCTAGATGGACCATTGGTCTAACCCAGTATGACCAGGTTTGAATTTTTATGTAAGCCCTTTACAGCCTTGTCTACACTGGCAAGTTTCTGCACAGTAAAGCAGATTTCTGTGGTGTAATGTCTGAGGTGTGCACACTGCCAAGCCACTTAGTGGACAGAAACTGCACTGTTGCAGCACTGTAAACAAAACACCCCAATGAGAGGAGTACAGCTTTCTGCGCCAGGGCTACAGCACCATGGTGCCAGTGTAGACCCCCTGGTCGATTTTCAGTGCTGTGATTGGCCTCCGGGAGGTGTCCCACAATCCCTGTTCTCATCTCTCTGGTCTTTGGTTTGAACTCTACTGCACTGGCCTCAGATGACCAACTGTGAACCCAACCCCTTAAATTCCTTGGGAATTTTGAAAGTCCCACTTCTACAGAGACTGATTATGGTTACAGACCCATCCTGAAATTAGAGCAGGGTATTTTAAAGCTTTATCTCAAAGAAACACAATTCAAACCTGTCAGCACAGAGGAGAAAGCACTCCTTTCTTTCACATTTATTGCTAGTGATCTCACTGACAAACTTCCTTTTCTCGGGGCTACTCCAGGCGTTTTCCCTCTTCTCACTACCAGCTGTGGTTATGGGACTGCAGCAGATCCCAAAGGCCAGCTTTGCTCTTTGACTTACATCCTTCACTTGTTTGGCTGGAGTTGTATCTGCCCCTAGTTTAATTCACATCTGAGACCTCAGGTACCAGCAGATAGTTACAAGGGCTCAATTCCCATCATCATCAGTGGGAGGTTATCCTGGGCTGCCAGGGCCGCAGGATTTAGCCCATGATCGGTCAAGGTGCTATAGCAGGTGCACTCTTGCATTGTGAGTCCTGCAGCTTAATCAAACTGCTCTGCCATAGTCTGCAGGGGGACTGACTTTCTCAAAACCTGGTAGCAGAGAGACTCTGGAGTAGAGAAGGAAAATATCCTTAGCAATTACAGCCAGTAGGAGCAGGAAATGTTCAGTTTAAAAAGAAACTTCTCTCCCTGCTCAAGCCTTTAATCATTCCTGTCGCTCTTCTCTGAACCCTCTGCAATTTATCAGGGAAAACAACCAATCAGTGAAACAAACCAAACCAAACCAGGCTGTTCTGACTGATGTAACAATCTATTGCCTTCCAAGGTTGAATACAAATCAGTTCATTCTGTTCACCCAAGAGATCCACTTTAAGGACTTTTTTGTTTTTCAGTTCCAGTCAGATCCTGTGCAACAGCATCATTGTTAACTCACCACTTGGTCACTTCACATTCACAGGTTCAAAAAATTGGCAGGTCTAAGTCTTTCCTCCCACACCAACATGAAAAAAATCAGTTACAGAAAA
>NW_026114613.1:484151-558576 GCF_025201925.1 Gopherus flavomarginatus
ATGCTTCCCGAGTTCTAGTGAATCGACATCCTCAACCCCCCCACCAGATAAACCTGCCCCCAAACCATTCTAAACGCCCGACTTGAAAGAGGCGTTTAATAAATTAGCGTCAAGAGCAGAGGAATTAATAGCAAAATGGCAGGAAAAGGTGGGGGAAGGGAGATTGACTGGGACAGTGAACCTTCTTCACCACAGTCACCGTTACGCAGTTTATCAGGCAGCGTATCAGAGCTTAAAAGTATTTTAACATCACCACGGTATC
This sequence comes from Gopherus flavomarginatus, assembly GCF_025201925.1. NCBI lineage: Eukaryota > Metazoa > Chordata > Testudines > Testudinidae > Gopherus > Gopherus flavomarginatus. The sequence goes on from NW_026114613.1 coordinate 484,414, forward strand.
AGGCCATCCTAGAAAATCCTGACACATCCCATGACTCTATAGCCTACCGTAACCGTTATCAATCCGTACTGCAACGGACTAAAAAAAATCGGGCCAGACAAAAGCATGAGCACTTTCCCTCTTCGACAATTACCAGGGCCAACTGGGTTGGTGACCGTACACGCCCCTTGGTCACCAGGCAATTTATATAACCTAATAGAAAAATTCCCAAAGATCCAAGAGGATCCTGTTAAATTCCAGGAACAATTGGGTATGATAGTAAGATGTTATGACCCTTCATGGGCGGATATGAATCAACTCTTAACGGCTATAGTGCCCAGGGAGACCCTAGCTCGCCTTTATCAAAAGGCCAGCTGGCCTGACGATCCCCTGGGTCTCACACACGACGAATTAAGGGCTAAAAGGGAACCTGGTCAGGGAGGTCCTTTCCGTCTGCCCCAAGAAAATGGATTGGACAAAAATAAATGCTTGTAAGCAAAATAAGGAAGAAAATCCGGCTGATTACATGGAACGCATTAAGCAAGTGTTTGAAAGGTACTCGGTGATTAAAGAAGCAGAAACAACGGCTAGGCAGGCGGTGGTGGCTGCCTTTGTGCAAGAACTCTTGCCCAAGGTGGGAGAAAAGTTAAGGATCAATATAGTGGATTGGAAGGGCAAAGAGTTAAAAGGAATCTTGGCTGCGGCACAGCATTTTTATCGACAATTTGAAAGAAAAAAGTACGAGGCAGAATCTAAGCTTATGGCCCTGCAAATCCAAACTAGGCAGGATACTAATACAAAGGGTCCCAGGCGGAAACAGACACTGCCAGTGGCTGGGGTCCAGCCCCTGACTGGAAGTAACCCTTCGCCCATTCCCAATCAGACAGCCTGCTTCCTGTGTGGACAGGAGGGGCATTGGAGAGCGAATTGCCCCCAATTGGGGAATGTCTATTGTAGGTATTGTAAGAAAGAGGAACACCTCATTAAGGATTGCCCCATGCGCCCCCCTAGACAAAACCCATGACTGGGGGGAACTACGGGACAACCTTTTCCCGCTCCACCCCGTCCACCCCCCAATTATTAGGAATGCCAGGAGACTGATAACGTCGTCATTGCCCCGCTTATTTCAGTGGACCAAACTGGTCCGACAGTTTCTTGTTTAATTAATGGTGTTCCTACTCCCTGCTTGATTGATATGGGGGCCTTTAGATCTACTCTTAGGGCACAGGAGTTCTCCACTGTGCCCCTCTCTTCTGATGTAGTTACAGCCATAGGAGTGGGAAACACTCCTATTCCCCACCCTGTTTCATCCCCCTTATCGGTATCTATTGGCCCCCTCTCAGCCAACCGTGCTTTCCTTCTCAGTCCTTGTTCCCCCGTTAATCTTTTAGGTAAAGATCTGTTATGCAAATTAAATTGTACCATATTTTGCTCCCCTAATGGAGTATTTTTGGAAGTGCCCGATCCGGCCCACAATGAAGTACTAGCCCTCTTACAAACAGATCTAGCCCCAGATAGGGAGACCAACCCCAGCCCTTCCTCTTGCAACAGGAACTGCTGGCTAAGGTTTCCCCCACGCTGTGGGCAGAACATGCTAATCAAGTAGGGCGCATTAGCTCTGCTCAATCTGTTAAAATTCAGCTAAACCCAGAAAAACCTCTTCCCAGAATTCGGCAATATCCCCTCTCCCAGCAGGCGGAAGAGGGAATTCGTCCAGTGATTTCTGCCTTACTCGACCAAGGAGTTATTGTACCGACAGTGAGTTAATGTAATTCTCCCATTTTACCTGTGCAGAAACCCGGGAAAAAAACCTGGTGATTCGTACCGGATTTGCGAGCCATTAATGCTGCTGTCCTTCCAACTTTTCTGGTGGTCCCCAACCCCGCCACAATTCTCTCTTGTGTACCCCCGACTGCACAGTATTTCTCTGTGGTTGATTTATGCTCAGCTTTTTTTTCCATCCCGATTCATATAGATAGCCAGTTTCTCTTCGCCTTCACTTATCAGGGTGCCCAATATACCTGGACCAGATTGCCTCATGGATATACTGAATCTCCCACTATCTTTTCACAAATCCTAAAGAAGAATCTGGATGATCCAGTTCCCTAAGGGATCAGTTCTAATCCAATATGTTGATGATTTATTACTAGCCTCTAACTCTCTAAAAGCTTCTAAAGCTGATACATTAGTTTTGCTTCAGGCGTTGGCTCAAAAAGGCCATAAAGCTTCTAAGGCGAAATTGCAACTCTGTCTCCCCGTGGTTCACTATCTTGGTCACGATATTTCCGCTGGAAAGCGTGGCTTGTCTTCCTCACGAATACAAGCTATTCAACAAATTCCAAAGCCAACCACTAAAAAACAAATAAGGGGGTTCATAGGCATGGCAGGCTATTGCCAACAATGGATCCCCGGATACAGGGCCGGTGCAAGGATATTTTGCGCCCTAGACGAAAATTCCATCTTGCCCCTCACAAAATCACATACATTATACGCAATACACGGTCACAGAGTAACATGTTATAATTTAGAATTTATGTTTCTGCGCTTTAAGTTTAGCAAATTTAGAAACAAGTTCCTCCAAGTCAATGCTGTGAGCAATGTCATGTTCTATTGACAAGGTAGGTAGCCCAACAAGTCTTTGTTGCAACATTGAAGTTCGCATATATGTTTTTATCAACTTGAGCTTCGAGAAGCTTTGCTCACCACTGGCCACAGAAACTGGGAGAGTCAAGAGGATGCGAAGAGCAATAACTGTGTTAGGGACACTATCTGTCAGCTTATTTTCCCATATGAAGTTCAATACATCTTGTGGTGATGAACTCCTTTGGATTCGTCTTGCAATAGCTTGCAATTCACTGCACAAGTCAAAGGCATCAATATCCTTGGATTCACCATGTTGCAAAACTTTCTCCAGATTCAAGCAATGTTCCATAATTTGCTTTGGTGTTTTATTTTGCAAACTGTAAACATCATATATGAAACCAAATACTGAACTAATTTGCTGCATCAATGTGAATCTTTCTTCAACCGAATGTATTGCTGTGTCAATGACTGCAAAGTAAAAGTTCACTTTGAATTTTTCTTTCGGATCATAAATAGGTTCGTCATCTGCTTCATATGTGAACTGCTTCCTCTTCTTTCTAATACGGATTGGATCTGGTTCAAAAGTGCCGGTACATCCAACTCCTCCGCAAGTTCACCTGCATCTACCAATGTTTTCTCAAAGGCTGAGTCACTTCTGTGGCCCTCAAGAAACTTCTTGGTTTCTCCAAGTTGATTAATGGCATCACATATATCAAATTCTTTTGCCTGAAGTTGTTTGCTAGTTCTGTTGATCTCAAACAATATGTCATACCACAAAACAAGAGAAACAAGAAACTTGAAACTAGAAATGGCTTTTGTAAGAGCCTTTGCATCAACTCGTGATGTATTGCCAGATGATCCTGTCAGAGTATTGTCTTCATAGATGTCTACCAGAGCATCACAGATGTCACCAATGAAAGCAGGATGGAAAAGCTCCCCCCGCAGAAGACCTAAGACATGATGGCTGGATACATAAACAGACACCTGTCCCTCACAGGCACTACCTCATAACATGCCAATTTTGCTCTGGACAGAATATCATAGAGGAATACTATGGATTCAGTGGTCTCTACAGTGGCCAAGCAACAGCATGACAACTAAGCTAACCAGTCCTTCCAACTTTTATGACTGCTTCTTGGACACTGGTGAGGGGTAGCGGTGCCAGACTGAGCCCGGTGATGGGTGCACTACAAATCTACAAACTGAGGCAAGGTGCTGGGCCTAGAGTCCTGCTGAGACTGCTGTCCTGCCCCAAGTGGAGCACAGCCTCCATGAGGAGAGAACTCAAACAAATATCACGCTCCTTCTGCATGATTCCCCCAAGCACTTCTTCAGGCAGCTGCTATGGAGGTCACTCACAGGCTTAGGCCTGCCTGTTGCAGGCAAAACACAGCAGCAGGGCTTAAAACTCAGACAGGGCCACCCAGAGGACTCAGGGGGGCCTTGGGCAAAGCAAAATCGGGGGCCCCTTCCATAAAACATTTGCAATACTATAGTAACATGTATTAGGAAATGTAAAAAATAACTAGTGAAATACATTCAAAAATTAATTTGTAATAATTTGAAAATAAACTAAATAAATTATTTCAAAACATTAAAAGCTGTAATGGTATGTATACATTTGCAATTACATAATAGGCAGTTGCTGGGTGATTGTGATAGTTGGTACCAATGGGCTGTCGTTCCCTGGGGGTGGTACTGTTGTTGCCCACGGCTGGGTGAGGAGCTGGGCTCTGGGTCCAGTGGCGCCCAGCTCACAGGGGCTGGGCTCAGGGATATGGGGAGATAGGGTCAGGGGGGTGTCCAGCTCAGAGGGGCTGGGCTCAGAGCTGGGGGTCAGGGCTGTTGGGGGGATGGGGTCAGGGGGTTTCCAGCTCAGAGGGACTGGGCTCGGAGCTAGGGGTAAGGGCTGTGGGGGGATGAGGTCGAGGGGGTTTCCAGCTCAGAAGGACTAGGCTCGGAGCTCGGGGGTCAGGGCTGTGAGGGGGATGGGGTCAGGGGGTGCCTGGGGGCACTGAGGCAGCTCAGCTCTGAAGGCTGCTGTTCTCTCCAGCCGTCCAGGCACAAGGAGAGCAGGAGCAGGGACCAGCCAAGGACCAAGGGGGAAGGAGCACAGGCACCTGAGGCCGACCTGTGGGGAGGCACTTGCTTACCTTGCCCAATGCATGAGCGCTAGGGTCCTCTTTCTTCCTCCGCTCCACCAGACCACTGCTGAGGCTCTTTTCTTCTCCGTGCCCCTCGCTGGGGCTGACATGGAGGCTGAGCCAGGGGGAAGCCGTGGCTTTCCTCCAGAAGCGAAGCCCTGGTGTTGCGCCGCTGTCGCACGGCCCCTGCCACGTGCCCTAAGCAGAGCTGCGCAGCTCTGCCCAGCCGCCGGTGCCCCTGCAGGGCAACGAGAAAAATTGCAGAGGCTGGAGCCCCTGCTCTGGGAGGGAGAGGGATTCTGAGCCTCTGCCTGCAGCCCAGGGATTCCCCTGGGTCAGCGCAGCCGCAGTCAGCCCAAACTTCTGGGCTGCCGCGGCGGCATGCTGACCTCGGGGGTACCCTGGGCTGCCGGACTTCCGCAGCGGCTCCCTGATCCCAGGGGTGCCCCTGGCTGCTGGACTGCCGCGTGGCGGCGCGGTCAGACCCCAGAGGCGCCCTGGGCTGCCGGGCTGCTGCGTCGGCGCACTGACCCTGGGGGGCGCCATGGGCTGCCGGGCTGCCTCAGTGGCTCCCTGACCTCGGAGGTGCCCTGGGCTGCCGGGCTGCCGCAGCGGCTCCCTGACCCTGGGGGCGCCCCTGGCTGCTGGGCTGTCGCGCGGTGGCACGCTGACCCCGCGGGTGCCCCGGGCTGCTGGGCTGCCGGGCTGCCACGGCTGCACCCTGACCCCGGGTGCGCCCCGGAATGCTGCAGCTGCGCCCTGACCGCGGGGGGCGCCCTGGGCTGCCGGGCTGCCGCGCCGGCGCCCTGACCCCGGGGGCGCCCCAGGCTGCTGGGCTGCCGTGGCTGCGCGCTGACCCCGGGGGCGCCCTGGGCTGCCGGCTGTAGGTAGCTGCTGCCGTGGGCAGCTCAGATTGCCTCTCCAGGAGCAGCGGCTGCAACCATTTAAAGAAATTTGTGGGGTCGCCGCTTTTTGGTGCCCTCAAATCTTGGCGCCCTAGGCAACCGCCTAGGTCGCCTAAGTGGTTGCACCGGCCCTGCCTGGATATGCATCCCTTGTATGGCCCTTACAAGATTTAACCCTCAATAAGGTCACCGATCCCATTCCATGGCCCAAGGAAGCAAAGGAAGCCATCCAACAAGTCAAAAACTCCTTGGCCAAAGCCCCTGCTTTTGGCCTTCCAGACTATAAAAAACCTTTTAACTTGTTTCGCCATAAAAAGGAGAGTTTGGCCCAAGGAGTCTTTACGCAATCACACGGGGAGAAAAACAGACCCATTGCTTATTTTAGCTCCTCATTAGATCCTGTGGCAGCAGGATTACCCCCATGCCTTTGATCTGTAGGGGCCGCCACAATGTTAGTCAAAGCTTCTGCTTCACTTGTCTTAGGCAGTCCTTTGACTGTTGCAGTTCTCCATGCTGTTACAGCTCTTCTGACTAAAAGTAAAACTCAGCATCTTTCAAACTCTCGGCTTACAAAGTATGAAATGCTTCTTTTAAATGCTGCAAATGTTACCTTAATTAGATGTCCAGCACTTAATCCTGCTTCTCTTCTACCTACTACAAACGATGGGGAACCCCATGACTGCTTATCCATAACTGCTGAGTTGTCTGCCCCTAGACCTGATCTGCAGGATGTTCCCCTGCAAAATCCAAAGTTGATTTATTTTGTGGATGGTTCCTGTTTAAGGAATTCAAAAGGCCACCCAGTGGCGGGATATGCTGTTTGTGATCAGCAGAGTACTATAAAGGCTTTTTCCCTTCCCTCAGTGAAATCAGCCCAAGTTGCTGAACTATTCGCCCTTACTAGAGCTTGTTGCTTGGCACCCAGCATGTCCGTCACTATTTATACAGATTCTAAATACGCTTTTAAAGTAGTACATAATTATGAACAATTGCGGAAATATAGGAGTTTTCACACCTCTACTGGAGCGCCTATCAGTCACGGCCCATACGTCAGTGCTCTTTTGTCTGCTCTTCAGTAGCCTTCTGCCATAGCTGTAGTTAAATGTCCTGCCCATCAGAAACCCCACGACGACGTTACTCGAGGAAATGCCCTGGCGGATGCTGCTGCCAGGCAGGTGGCCCTTTCCGGGTCTCCGGCTCCCGTTGAAGTAATCGCTCTTTGTATGTCTCAGTCTCCTTCTCCGGTCGTCTCCCGGCAAGATCTAACCCTTACGCAGGAATCGGCGCCAGAAGAAGAAAAAAACCACTGGAGACAGTCCAGTTGTTTCAAGCATCCAGATGACGCCTTGTGGCGCGCACCAGACGGCCGCCTGGTAGCGCCCCTGGCTTTCCTTCCTCACCTTTCCCGTGTAGCCCATGGGCTGGCTCACGTGGGAAAATAAGGAATGATTGCATCTGTAGCTAAATACTGGTATGCTCCAAAGTTTACGAGCATAGCCCAGCAATATTGTCGTTCCTGTTCTATTTGTTTAGCTTACAACAGTGGACAATCATTTCGAACCACCCAAGAGGCACATCTGACGCCCTGGGGACCGTTTGTAAATATCCAACTAGACTTTATAAGTTTACCTAAGTGCTGTTCATATAAGTATGTGTTGGTATGTTTCTGTATGTATTCGGGGTGGGTGAAAGCGTATCCCTGTGCAAAGGCAGACTCGACAACAGTTGCAAAGAAACTACTAAAAGATTTCATTCCCCGGTTTGGACTTCCCGCCTCCATAAATAGTGATAGAGGCACCCATTTTACTGGCCAAATTACGAAACAAATCTGCAAAGCTCGCCATATAGACCAGCATCTACACTGTGCACACCATCCCCAGAGTGCTGAGGCAGTTAAACATAGAAATGGGAGTCTGAAAAATAAACTGGCAAAATTGTGTGCAAAAACGGGCCTTAAATGGGCAGATGCACTTCCACTGGTGTTAATGCAAATAAGAAACACCCCTATGCACAAACATGGACTATCCCCCCATGAGATTCTCATGGCTAGACCAATGCGCATGCCTTTAACCCCGCCTTTAAACCCTAAGGCTGTGGAGTTACAATTATGTAATAAAACAGTATTAGAATATTGCAAGGCACTAATTCGCCATGTTAGATTTGTTCACTCACAGGTCCAAAGCGCCCTACCGGATCCAGCAAAGGCTGCCTGCCACCCCCTGGAGCCTGGAGCCTGGGTCTGCTGCAAGGTTTTCCAGTGAAAGTCATCCTTAGAGCCCAAGTGTAAAGGTCCGTACCAGGTTCTACTAACTACACATACTGCGGTGAAATGCCGAGGACTTCCTAATTGAATACACGCATCCCATTGTAAAAAGGTAACACCACCTCTAGACCCTACAACTGCCCCGTTTGTTCTGTGAACTCAACCGTCAACAACGACAAGCACACCCGGAACCAAATCCAAGAACCACCTCAGGAGCCGGCAGGTTGTATAAGGGTACAATGGGTGACACTAGAGCTAAGATTAAGAAAACAGCCCTGATACGGAGATGGCTGATGCCCTCCATTTGGCTTATCTCCGCCCTTATATTCCTCATGTTCCTCTTGAACCTTTATGACTCTCTTTTGCTCTCAGGAATTAATCGCAAAACTAATTCGGTGCCTTCTTTTTTAACACTGATACCAGAGACTGAGACCAGATCAAGTTTTCCTCTACGTGACGTACGAACTTTTGCGTTCACCAAGAAGGAAAGAACAAAAAAAACCCGAGAAATCACAAAAAGAAAGCGGCCAAAGACTCTCACTGTAAAGGATGTGAAAAATTGGTCGTGGTATAAAAGGCGTAACATTGTTTGGTGGCAAGAAGGAACTTGCAAAGCTAATGATTACCACTGTGGTATTAATTGGAGCTATATTATTCCCATCCCAGCCCGTTGCCCACCACCTTATGTTCCAAACGAATGTACAACTATCCTCGAACTGTTAAATAATTCACACCCTTCTCTCGCTCCCCCTACTGTTCCTCCCTCACCCGGTTTTAACTCACAGACTCCACAGTCCCAGACGATTCACCGTCGTCGAACTCCCAACCCCGTCCCACACCTACCAACCACATCCACCATTTTACAATGGCCCCGACCATCCTTTTCTAGTGACCTGTTCTCTTATTGTGCAACCAAATTGTTTTTCTTGATGCAAGGCCACTTATTCAAAAGTATAATCAAATGAAATACATTCGGAAAAGTATACCTTGCTTATATAAACAGAACTACTGCCGCCAATTACAGTGGCCCTGCTTATAAGACCCTACATTATATAACAGGATGGGAAATCAATGTAAATTTTATGTTGATCCTTGGCATTTGTTATACCCATAACGAACAAGGACCAGAGTGTTTTCTAGTTACCCAAGTTACAAAAGCTGGTGTTCTCGTACAAAGGCTGTCTCAACTCAGTAATCTTTGCTTGTGTAAAAAACGTTCCCCTTACCAAAAATATAACTTGCACTTTAATACAATACACCCCTTCCCACTCAGTTAACATTTCCATGGCCAAACAAAGCATCCAGGTACATAACCAACGATTATGGTGTAAGCCTACAGAAAAACCTAATCTCTCAGGATTTAAATGGACCGTGTTAAATGCCACCCTAGGCACCATTCGGGTTTCTCTTCCTTTGACCCATTTTCAAATTACTGCCACATATCCAAATTGTTGCAAGGGAGCTACCATACGCCTGCTACTGGGAACTAATACCGCGGCCTCAGCTTGGACTATTTATAAAACACAGCTACATGAAGGTCGGCTAGAATAGTTAGAACAGGCCGCAGGTTTTATGTCTGGGGCTCAGATAACAAAGCAAAAGGCCGGGATAGATGAGTTACACATAATCTCCGCCCTGAGTGCTGTTACCCAGGAGCTGCTTATGCAAATGATCCAATATGCTGCTGCGGCAGGGAAGGCATTGCAGTGGGATCAGGCATGTTCAAAGATACAGAATTATCTTAACGTCATCCTCTCCTCTATTCAAAAGGACCTTAAACAGCAAAACTGGCCCACTGCCCTTCCTAACACTTCAGGTGTCCCATCCAATTTGTGGCCATGAAGAGACACTTGGAAATTTTCGGGATGAAGGTGCTGGTGCACACAATGTTCCTTCCGGGCCTATGGACCCGTGAATGAAGTATGGGCTCCTGCATACCATATCCTCCCGGGTCCATGGGGTGGATGCTTGTGGGACTGGGTAATCCACTGGGATGTGTGGAAAATTTAGCCTCCCAGCAGCCCTAACCACTTCTTGGTCAGTGTCCCAGCTATAATTCCTAACCTTTGGATAGGCCTGGGTAGCCTCTGGACCTATTGGCCTTTACAACCTCCCCAACTTCAATGCATTCAATATTTAAATCCCAAAGAGGTAGTCACTGTTCATCACCAAGTATGTTGGGAAGGTATAGGACATCTACAAGATTCAGCCTCCCACACCCTCTTGCAAGCAAATAACAGCTGTGTCTATGTTAACTCTTCTGTCATACATGATGTAGCCTTTAACCTACTTACAAATTCAGGTACCCATGCTATCTATTGGCCCACAGATAAAACGTATCAAGTTTCGTCACAGTTCAAAGTTACTTTTGACTGGACATCTGTAATACCTGATCGCTTTCACACACTATTTTCCCTCTTACCAGAAGTCCAATCTATAGCTGAATTGCAAACACAAATCCATTATCTTAAAACCATATATCAAAATATCCTAAAGGCACTGCAGACTGCCCATTTGGTCGCCTCGCTTTGCGTGGAAAGCGATGTTCTCTGCCAAGTTACAAAAGTCTTACACCCATCCCAACACCCTTGGTATGTATGGGATCTTTTAGGGTTCGGCATACTTATCACTCTGTGCCTCTGCTGTTGGTGTTGTTACTGTTGTAACACACGTTGCTCTAAATGCCCAAGCTCAAGCCCCACTTCATACACTCCACCGCCAATAATACCCTTGAACCCATTAATAGAATTGACTCTTGCCAATGAAAATTACCTGCAGTATGCCACGCTGGATGCTTCCCCAGAAGAAGCCACCTATGCTAGCATTCCAAACTTAAAAAATCCTCATCCGGAGGTTCAAAACTTAATAAATATCCAAAGTAGAAAGTTTAATGCCATGTAAAACAAAGGCATCAAAAAGAAGAAAATAATAGGAAAAAACAACCCCCAGGTATAAATCAAAGGTATAGTATAAATCAAAGGTATAAAGCAAAGGTATACTGCCTATAAGTGCTCCATAAGTATAGGGCCATAAAATTACTAACTTTATAGGAAATAAGTTGCTATATTAACAACTGCGGAACTGAACTCCCAGGAGACAGTTTCGCTATACAGAAACCATGATCATGCTGCTTGCAAAGGGTAAAACTTAAAAAAAATGCCTTAATAACCAGCCCATCACTGCCCTAGTACTTAACATGTATTAATGGCTGCTTTGAAATTCCCCGCACTGAATAACTTATTAACATGCATATGTTAGCATAAAAGTATAACTCGGTATCAGCATAAAAAACATCTGGCCGGAATTGGAAACTAAACACCAGACACTAAATCCCAGAGAGCCATGCGAAGCTTGTCAGCCTGACCGCAAGTAGGGGTAAGTAAACTGTCAGGGTCTCCTAACAATCAAGTAGGCATCTATAAGGAAGTAAAAAAATAAGGCTTGCAATTTTAAATATGTTATGCCATATAAGAACAATATTAATTGTATTTTTTCAGTATATGCCATGTAATAGCCAAATAAGTTTGTAATTTATGTGTAAGCAAAATATAATAATTTGTGCTTTTAAGCTTTATAAGCGCTGGCAAAAATCAGTACAAAAAAGCAGCTTAACCCTTGCTAGGGAATACGCTGACTCTCTGTGTGTGCACACATGTATTAATAATATATCAATAAATGGAGCCTCCGGCTGTCTGATCAAATTAACAAGGTGGTGGTCTTTTCCCTGACACTTGTATCTTTTGACATGTAGCTTTTCCGTTTTCTTCTGCCTACTTGCTTGTTTCAAAGAGCATGTTGTAATATTCAGAAAGGCGCAAGTATTCTCTCTCTTCCCCTCCCCTCCCCCCATAGGAAAGGAGAGGGGAAAGAGGTGACCTCTACACAAACCACTCCTCCTTGCAACAGGTTTTTTTAGTTCTTTAACCTTTTGAGTCATGTGAGTGACGTGCTCTTTTGAGTGCATTTTTAACCTGCCTGATCTTTATAACACATTCCAGTGTTTGTATCATGGAGACATCAAATGCTTTTCTATGTCGGACAGCAACTCAGTCCATCACGGACACCATCTATTGCAGCCAAAGACTGAATGGGACTCCACGGAGGTGCTCAGCTCTTCCTCCTAATGGTCATTGTTGAGCAGAATATGGAACTCCTTTACTTTGCCTTGTATCATGATATCCACCACTACCACCCCTTGTACTGTCAGTGAGGACTGAACCTGATACATTCAGCACCAAAAGCACAAGCCTTTTTCACTTTAGCTAAAGCAGTAACTGTTACATAGTTGTAATAAGCTGCTGTTCTCTCTGTAGAGCAGTGGCTAGAAGGGTACATGAAACATCCAGCATGTTCTACTTGGAAATATGTATAACCTACAATGTATGTAATTGGCATATGTAGTGATCGGGGGGAGGTTCCTTGAATGTGTAGTCCAAGTTTGGGCATGAAAATAACTTGGCTTTTAACTCTTCCATAGGCTCATACAGCACCTTCACACTTGGCTTGTCTAGTTATAGGCTGATAGAGCTTCAGGGGTTGTTTTTTTTTTTCTCCTTAGTAGTAGTTAGTAACCTTATTGATAGGGCACTTACGTTGAGCTCCAAACAAAACCCATATTGCAAGGTATTGACCATTTGGGAAATAGTCATTTGGATCGCAGGCTCTGAAATTTAAGGGGACTAACAACGAAGTACCACAAGTACTTTTACTTTTACTTTTGTTTGCTACGGCTGCTTAACTATTTCAGAAATCCCACCTCTTTTGTTTAAATTGCACTTTTAGAAAATACTCTTTAACTTAGGGGACACTTTAATCTACATTAGTACCACCAGATGCCTCCCTTACAGCTGCTGCTGATCTCTACCATTATTGTCTTCATCATACTCGCAGCCTGTGGTAAAGTAGCCTGTTGGCCAACACTTCCAAACTTGTTGCCACTTCAGAAGCCAGGAGCAATAAACCAAAGTTCCTACAGTAATCAGCATTTCCAGATCAGTTATCTGTTTTGCTCTGTGTCTAGCCTTCAGTTTAATTCTTCTGTCCTCATCAGTATCTCTCTGAATATGAGGCAGTCTTTTCTTATGATATATTATAGAAGTGTGCTCCAACCAAAACCTTTGATCCAAACATTGAAGAGTGTTCAAATTAGAGCGCCAAATCTGTATTTTCCACCTGGCTTCTTTCTTCATAATGGAAGGAGATGATAACCCTGGATCCAGAATTCAGGTGGTTTGAAATTGGGATCCAGGTTTGATGGATTGACAGCTTGGATTCCTATCTGACTGTTTTTGGTGTCTATCTGAGCCTGAACATTAGAGTGTCTGGATTTCAGGGGTGAAATCCTGGCTGTATTGAAGTCAGTGGGAGTTTTGCCACTGACTTTGTTGGTACCAGGACTTCACCCCATCTTGCGGGAGGGATAGCTCAGTGGTTTATGCATTGGCTTGCTAAACCCAGGGTTGTGAGTTCAATCCTTGAGGAGGCCCCTTAGGGATCTGGGGCAAAAATTGGTCTTGCTGGCAAAGGCAGGGGGCTGGACTCAACGACCTTTTGAGGTCCCTTCCAGTTCTAGGAGATTGGTATATCTCCAACTATTATCTTACCTAGGTCCAAATTCTGTAGTCCTTACTCAAGGAAAAGTTGTAATCTATTTCAAAAGGATTTTAATCTGAGTGCAAACTGTTCTGTTCCTGTACCAGATATGGACTAGCTTGGGGATGGCAAGGAGGTCAGTAGCTGCTCAGCTTCTTCCTGCTGGTCTCCCTGGTCCCCCTTCCCTAAGGGAGGGGCTTCCGGCATGGGTCAGGGCAGATGACCTTGGGGCGGCACCACACTCGGTGCCAGTCTCTCCGGTCTCTTGCCCGATGAAGATGCAGGTGGTGTGGACACTGTAGTTTCTCGCATGGGAGAGCCTTGGTGCAGGGACCGGGACCACTGCACTGTGTAACTGGCCCTGGAGGGAGCCCCTTGCCATCAGTGGTAGGGCCAGTGTCCTGGCAGCCCCTATTGGGGGTGCCAACCAGCCTGGGGTTCCCTACTGTCCAATGTGGGTAACTGTATCGGTCCAAGTTGGTGCTGGACACCAGCGATGCCGAATGCAAGGGCCACGATTGGCTTCTGGCTGATTAGAAGTGGGACTGGTACCGATGCTCTCGGTACCTGGACTGGAACCGGGATTGGTACCGGTGCTGCCGAGACTGGGACCAGGACCGGTGTCCTAGGTGAGCCCCGGCAATGGCCAGCCCCTCTTCTCCTGGTACCAGCCTCTGGGGGGCTCCAGAAAGCAGCGTGCCCCTCCCATGAATTCTGCATGTTGACTCACCTCCCGTACCGAGACTTCCCTCTTAGTCAGGGGTAAATGGGAGTCCACGGACTCGGAGATTGACCGGGACCAACGCCAGGACAGATGAGGTCCTTCCCCGCCTCAAAGGTGTCAGGCATGGAGGGTTAATCTATTACTCCCTTGAGCCTGTCGTCTGCACTGAGTTCACCTAGAGCTGGACTCAGTGGGACAAGTTGCGCCAGCACCACCAGTGACAGCACCAGTACAGCGTCCACCCCACTCTTCCTGGTGCTTGGGTCCTTGGATTGTGCTGGTCTCCTTTGCAGGGAACGTCCGTGCCCTTTCTTTGGCTGTGTCTTGAGTTGCACCGGGGAGGATGAGCCATGCCGGGGCCTACTTTGGCACTCTGAGCCCGACAGCTTTTCTCAGACATGTTGTAAACAGGGAACTGCAGGGGGGGAAGGATAGCTCAGTGGTTTGAGTATTGGCCTGCTAAACTCAGGGTTGTGAGTTTAGCCCTTAAGGGGGGCACTTAGGGATCTGGGGCAAAAACTGGTCCTCCTAGTGAAGGCAGGGGGTTGGACTCAATGACCCTTCAAAGTCCCTTCCACTTCAAAGAGATTGGTATATCTCCTATTATTATGTTATTAGCTCAAGTATACTTGCACAGCATTCCTCACTGGCCACCTCATGGACAACTCTGAAAAGCATCCAACTTCATAGAGGGATCTGCCTGTGGTATTTCCAGCATTCCTTTCTCTCCTGTTTTGCTATTACTAAGGACATTTGTACACAACAGGATTGTAATGGATCTGGACCCTCACACTGGAGCTACTCTGATTGATTGATGAGCTGAGGATCTGCTCTTAAAACCTCCAGCAAGAAGTAAGCAATATGAATAGAAGTGGGAGCTCTTAATGAAAATCCTGCTTTCATGCAGGTAAAAAGGAATAAAAATATGACAGGGGTGAGCTGCATAACATGCAGTATTTTCGATGAGATGCCAACAACTCTTTGTCAAAACTCATGCTAATAATAAGGAATCTTGGCTTCTAAATTATACCGTGCACAAGCACCACACTGATTTTTTTAAACTCTTAACTCTCCACCTGATTTTTAAATCTCATGTTTTCAAAGTCACTGTTAAAGGCATATGCCCCCACTGTGCGGGAAGGAACCAGACACAGACAGCTTGTTTGCTCAGGAAGGCGCCCCGTTAGCCGGCGTGGCAGCCCTTTTATTCTTTCTGGTTACATTGTCAGCATGAATCAGCATGAATCACAGCCCTGTTTACTTGTTTCTTACTGGCGGAGGATCTCCCTTATCTCCCTGCTTCTCACCCGCTGCTTGCAAGCGTGACGTGCTATGTTTTTCATTCTACTCAGGCATGTAGTGCTGTACTTGCCTGGTCTTATGATCAGGGGGGGTAACGGGGGGTTGCAGGGATTAACTATCTGGTGGTTTGCCAGCCAGGATCAATCCCTACATCTCCCCCTTTACTTTTTAAAGGGAAAGGGCAGGTTTTTTTCTTGCCCAAGGGCACCCTTGGGTGCACAATGAAATTAAGGAGGGAATACACTGAACGCCACAGCAGGTGAGTATGAGGAATAAAAGGCAAAGTCCTCCATAGGTTATTACCTGATGTAACCAACCCCATCCTGGTAGCCAGCTAGATAGCCAGTCCCACCAGGAGGAGAATGGGTCATTGTAAATTTGAATTTGAGCAGTAAGATTTTTAATTAAAGCTATTTGATTATTAATAGCATGGGAGTGATCAGAAATATTAAAACAACACATATCATTAATTTTTCACAACCATAGTGATGTAGCAAAAGAAGATAATCAATGGCAGCTCTATTTTGCAAAATTCCATAACGCAGCTCTGTTTGCTCCTCATTAAGCAATGCCACTGCAATAGACGTGGCATTAAGAGCTTTAACCGCTGAGCAAGCTAACCAATTAAGATTTTTACTATTACTAATTATTAAGCCAGGTATGCCAACCAAGGAGGTGGCCAAGGCATTATACATAACATCACACAAAAATTAGCATTTAGGCAAGCAATAAAAGCAGTTAACAAATTCTCTGGGGTTTTCTCCTTTTCTTGCTGTTCCAGCAGACGCTCAGCTTGCTGTGGGAGGGACTTTGTTTGTACCCACGTCACTGGTGCATTGGGAGTACTGCGGCGCCGTTCTTGAGACAGCGTAACTGTTGTTGTTAATAACTGATTGAAATCAGGAATGGGATTGTTAAGACCCTGGTGCCACGCCATGCTGTGGGCCGCCTGTGGGGTCCTCTTTCCACGGACGGATGTAACGGGCTGGGACCCACACAGGCCCCTTAGGTATGTTAACGGCTGCGTACCCCCGCCCCCAGGTAATCAAGGGGACTGGGGCACTCCACGTGGTTCCAGGGAGTTGTCTATACGTTACTTTAGGGGCGGGGAGTTCTTCCTTGCACCTAAAGTGTTTCTGTAAACGGGAGGTATAATGGGCACATTCAAGCCCCACCCCCCTTTCCTTGGTTATTAGCCAAGTCTTAGCTGTGAGCAGTGTCCTTGAATGGAGACAGTGTCTTATCTACAGTCTCCTAGCTACGTTTTTCTTTTCTGTTAACTCATTCTGTTCTTTTTTTCATCTCCCTTTTTGGCTTCTTTTAACCTGCAAAGGAAACTTTCACTCTTCACTCATACACTTTTGCCCAACAACGAACACGTAAACATTGCCATTATACAGTACATTAGTCTTATTATTTAATATATGCCACACATACTCTTTTACTAAAATAACCTTATTACAGAACTTTGAAGCAACGAGCTAAAACAAGCACACCCACTTTGAGGAGTTCATTCAATTCAACCTCTAGTCCAATAGCCTTCCACCATCCCCAGCCCTCTGGCTAGAAATTTGAGGTAGCCAGAAAGATCCCATGTACAATATGGGGAGTGGGTTAACTTTTCATGTCTTTGCTTTCAAAGACAGTTGGCATGCAAATTATAACAACAATTTCTTTAATTAACAATTTGGCCAATGAAGCTTCTTTTTCTTACTTAAGCAAATGCATTAGACTTTAGTGTATCACATTCTCCTGATTTATCCAAACACCTTGTATTCCAAAGTTGAATAAAACAAGTATCTGCATTTAACCCTTCTATTTAATTTTAACTAGACTATCCTATAAAAATATTAAACACAACAATTTTGGCCACGAGACAAACACCACAAGACAGGACATAGAACACAAAACATAAGTCCTGTTGTGCCAGTAAATGCATGATACGTTGAATGCTGTTCAGCTGGCATCAGTTTTCTCTGATTATCTGAAAGACAAAAAAACAGAGGTCTACCCACCCCTTCTGGGCAGACAATCATCGCTTGAAATATACAAATACCCTTGTTGACTTCAGGCAAAAACAGAGGAATTACCCCATATTTTCATATATTTGTTTCATAAGCAGCCTAGGTTTTCAATTACATAACACTGTATACATTCTTCAGCTAATTTAACTAAATTGTTCATAGCCAAACCAAATAATAGCAATCCAATAATTTCTTTGCCTAAATTTATTTACAAACATTTCGCAGACACCAAGAACTTTTTTCTTTAGCATTTTTACAAAGTTCAATTGCTGTTTCCTCCAGCAACTACAGAGTTAACTTCTCACTCTCCCTTAAATCACTTGCTTGTCTCCCAACAGCCACTTTTATCAACTTAAATCACCATGCCAAGTAAGTCCTGGGTATTTGAAATCCCCATGCTTACACTTACTGACTCCTTCCTTCCACTACACCCTTAAAGTTTTCCAACCTGCTTTCCAATCTCTCTCTCTGTTGCCTGCCTGCCTGGGCCCGATCCTGCTTTTCTTGCTGAACCGTCCCTTCCATGGGCACCAACTTGTTCCACTACCAGTTTAGCTAGGAGGGTGGGCTTCTTAACTAGCCCCCACCCCTCCTGGTCTTTTCCTTTAAACATTCTCACTCACAAGACTACCCGAGTCCTCCTTCATGAGGCTTGCCACCTGGACAAAAATCCAAACCCCTTTAGAGAGTTTACCTAGAGTCCACCCATCCGTCTGCTGACACTTAAACAGAAAAAAGAAATTACACAGAGCGCAGAGGGAATTACAGTCTAAGTCAGACTTTCCCACTTCTATACACTGTCCGCTACAGGGGACGGGACAGAAGGATCTCAATTCAACCTCAGAGCTTCCTCGCACTCATGGCTTCCACTCCAAGGAATTACGAACGAGAGGTTCAGTTCCGCCCACACTCCTAACGCCCAAATGTATACAGAGCAGAAAAACAACAGTAACCGGTTAAACAGAACAGAACCAAAACCAAATAGCATTTTCTTATCCTATTAAGGCATACTTTTACTCATGCAATTCTCAACATATAGCACCAACAGTACCAAGCAAAGCAAACACAAAATAACAAGGGTAAAACAAATAGATGGTGTAAATTCTGCAGTGCTCCCCCCTTCTTAATTGCTCACCAAACTGTGACAAATTTCTGTTACCAATCTATCCCTCGTGTCAGGTGATCAGGCTGACACTACAGGATCGCTGGGGGAAGATAAAGAAAACACACCATAGGACTGAATTTTAAAGCTTCATTAATAAAATAATAAAACAACAATGGAGAGTGTTGGGAACGCTCCCACATCACTCAGGAAAATATTAATGCCCCAAGCCCGAAGCTCCTTTCATACTTACACAGGTACGTCCAGACTGGCCACTTCTGTGTATAATGTTCAGAGGAGGGGGAGAGGTGGAAGGGAGATTATCCTGTATACAGCTTGTCCAGAATTTCCAACATGCTTCTGCTCTTGGGAGGGCTGTTCTTTTACACCCTGGAATCTCCTGCGGCGTCTCTTTCAGAGATTCCAGTCCAGGTCGGCTGCCTGTGGCTTCTTTTAATCTATCTACAAACTGGTGAAAAGGCTCAGAGGACCCCTGTCTAATACTAGTGAAGGACGACAAGGGCTTGCCAGTTATGGGAACGCGACGAAACGCCCGCATGACGGAGAGTGCGGTGCGTTTGAAAGACTCTGCCGGGAGCACCAATTGCGCATCCACCTCTGCAAACTGCCCTGACCCATAAATTTGTTCAGGAGTATTCAGTGCAGAGGAGCAAGCCAATGCTGCAGCCCGGAACTCACTGTCCCATACACAGTACTGGGCAGGAGATAAAATCATTCGGAACAGGTGTTTCCAATCTGTTGGCAACATAACATAGACTGTACCCAGCCCCTCAATGAGACCCTCCACATAAGTGGAGCGAAGGCCAGATTGGCGGATCCCGTTATTTAGCTCACTAATAACCTTGAACGGTAACGGGTGATGTGTAGCAACTGTCTCTCTGGCGTCGTTCAAGGCATAAGTAACTGGGTAAAGGGCCGGGAGGTCTCCCTCCCATTCCTCCAATAAGGGGGAGGCGTCTATCGCCATCGCCTGCTGAAGAGCGGCTTGTACCGCGCTCTGAGCCGGAGAGGGCGAAAGAGAGGAGGGCGACGGCGAATCAGAGAGGGTAGGACTGGGGGCCATCGCCCGCGCCCGAGGGGCAGGACAGGGGGTTTTAGGTTCCGTGATATAGGACGGAGGTGCGGTAGGGGTGGGAGAGGCAAGCGGGGGCGCCTCCTTTCGCAAACGCCCGATTGCCTCTGCACAATGTTGCCACAGCAAAATGTGTTGGATGGGTGCTCGCGGTTCTTTTAGGAATCGCTCACCCACAGTCTGCCAATCGGAAACCTCGAGAGACCCTCTCTCGGGGTACCAAGGGCATTTAACCTCTATGACATGGAGTAAATTTTCCACATGTCGCTGCGATGCTGCTGTGCGACCGGTTACCTTGAGTACTTGAACCAGCTCTTTCGCATGAGCCTTCTGTTGCACGGACAAATCCCCCCCCATACTCACGAGGGAGTGCGCGACTACGCACTGAGGTGCACCACGGCTTGGCCAGCCGGTGGGTACGGAGGGCTGGTATCACGTCGGGGTCACCAGATGCGGGAAGGAACCAGACACAGACAGCTTGTTTGCTCAGGAAGGCGCCCCGTTAGCCGGCGTGGCAGCCCTTTTATTCTTTCTGGTTACATTGTCAGCATGAATCAGCATGAATCACAGCCCTGTTTACTTGTTTCTTACTGGCGGAGGATCTCCCTTATCTCCCTGCTTCTCACCCGCTGCTTGCAAGCGTGACGTGCTATGTTTTTCATTCTACTCAGGCATGTAGTGCTGTACTTGCCTGGTCTTATGATCAGGGGGGGTAACGGGGGGTTGCAGGGATTAACTATCTGGTGGTTTGCCAGCCAGGATCAATCCCTACAGCACTGTGTCAAGTCCTATTGTGATATCCTTGCACTTGTCATTTCCTGCAAGATTGCTACTGACAGAGTCATAATGAAGTGATTAGAAACATATTTGCTGGATGAGAGATGGGAGGGTGATAGGTGTTATATCACTTGGATAGGAGTGAGTAATCATGAAATGAACTCAGCGCCAGAAAGAAACAGCTGGGATTCCCAAGAAAGACCTTGGGAGCTCTTTTGGTTCAGGCTTGTCTGCAGCGAGTGTCATATCCTCAGGGCAAATATTGCTCTTGGCTTTCTACCTATCCTGACTGTCTCCTGGCAGTAGCTTCCTCCCCAAACTTCATTTTCTCTGAGTTTTTAGAGGGGACTGGATGTAGAATTGATCCCTTCCTCTCTTCCCTTTGAGGAAGAGTTTGGGGAAATTCAGTCCTTCATTTCTCTTCATCTCCAGCTGTTCTTTTCATTTGTTCTCCGCTTTTCCATTTCTGTTTCTGACTTTTTTTTCTCAGTTGCCATGGGTGATGGGAGGGTGAGTGAGACCTTGGAGCAGAAGCCTCAGCAGGAAGATGATGAGCAAGTCAAATCACATGGGACTTGATTGCAAAGACAGAAAGGGGGTGTGTCCAGGAAATGTGAGCAGGGAAAACTCTGTGAAAGTCAAGAGAGGCCAGAGAATCAGCAGGGAAACCAGCCAACACAGAAAGTTGGAAAATCTGTTAATTGTAGGGGAACTCACAGAGACCTCAAGGAAACCAGGACCCAGCCGAGAATCCCCACGGGAGACCGAACTAATACGTGTGTTGAGTGTGGGGAAAAGTTCAGTAGGCCCTCACAGCTTCTTAGCCATCAGAGAATCCACACAAGGGAGGCTCCAGCCTAGCAGTGGAGAGCACAAACCACTGGCTTTCCACAGGTGGAAGATCACCCTGCAGCCTCTCCATCCTCCACCCCTGGGACACGGAATCAGTGGTGAGGCTGCACCCAACCCTGACACAGCACAAGGCCTGCCCCAGAAACACCCTGAGGCCCACAAGGCGTGCGGCAGGCAGGCTCAACCAGGAGGAACTAAGTGTGGAGGGCTCAGTGTGGGGGATCCAGGTGTGGGGTGAGAGGATTCTGTGTGCGATAATCTGGGTGGCAGCAGCTCAGTGGGAGGTGTAGAAGTGAGGGGGAATCTGGATGCACAGAGACTTGTTGGGGGGGATTCCAGGTGCAAGGGTAATGGCACTCTGCAGGTGCTTCCAGCTAAAAGTGGTTGGGGCTCAGTGGAGGGGACTGGGTGTGGGGAGTCTCAGCAGGGGGGGTGTTGGTGCTGGGGGAGTGGGGCTTGGTGGGGATATGGGTGCAGTTAGTTGGGGGTCAGTGGGATGGAAGTGTGGATGTGGGGACTCAGTGGTGCAGGGAGGTTGAGAGCAGGGAGCTCAGTGGGAGTGTTCTGGGTGCAGGGGGTGGGATCTGGGGGCAGGGGGACTCCAGATGAAGGGGTTGAGGTTCAGTGGGATGGAGTTTGGGCATCCAGGGTAAGGCTTGGTGGGGGTGTCTGGGTATAGGAGGTCAAGATGCATGTAAGTTAGGTGTGCAGTGACCCCTCTCCCTGCAGTGATGGGGGGAGGATGTTAAATCTATCTGGGTCTTGATTCCACTAGGCTGTTTCATGGAGTTAGCTAACTTGTATTAGCTGTCTTGATGGAAAATTATAACTATTTTTAAAATTATAGAAAATTTCCCATATATAGCAGGCAGGTTTATTTAGCAGATTTCCTCAAGGCTTGACATGACCTCAGTCACTGTTCTGTAGTCCAAATGAATTTGGGGTATCACAATTAAGCTTTTCTTCCCACTGCAAAGCAATTGTTAGTCACCAGGTTCCCCCAGGGACAGAAGGGGCAGACACCCACAAAACACATCTCTTCCTGTCTATTGCATTCTCCACACTCGAGAAGACAAAATAACACATCTGTTTAACTTTGATGGAGAGGTCCCGCCCTAAGGAGCTGGGTCAGTAAGACTACTGAAGCATGTGTTTAGAAAAATTTGCTTTGAAACGAAGATAATTTCTGAAGTATATGTTGGTAAGCATTTTATCTTTCTTTTTCTTGTATCCAATTAATGACTGTTATGCCTCATTACTTGTACGCATATAAAATCTCTTTGTCATTGTGATATATAGTTTCTCTCTTTCTAAGCCAGTGTGTTTAAACTGATGTTTCTGAATAACTCTTTGAAATAATCTTCCGTATTATTCTCCTAAAGGTTTATTGGCCTTGAGAGATTCTGTACTGTCCAGGAGCTGCATTTCTGGGAAATCTGGGAGTGGGGGGGAGGAAATTGGGGGGTCACCGTGTAGTAGAAGCAGGGCTGGGGAGAGACAGAGTGTAACCCCAGTGTGGCTGGTGGGCTGTAGTTACACACAGAGACTCAGAGTGTGGCTTGCCTGCTGGAAGGCTCTTTGGGAGTGGCCCAGGTGGAAGCAACTTCAGAAGGCATTGTAAGGCACCCAAGACTTCAGGGCAGGGGTAATAGAGATGCTCATTAGTCTGGATTGTACCTTGGTATGGCTCAGCTCCTAGCTAATCCAGTGGTTTGGGAAATGCTGTCGCTAACTATGACAATGTGGAGGGAAGAAAAGGGTGGTTTTGGTGAGTTCACGGTCACCCCTAGCAGGAACTGCAAAGATGTTTAAAATACTATCAGTGTTGAAGCTGAGAGAGTTGCAGGAAAATAAAGAACTCTTTTTGCTTAGAACCCCCATCTCAGGTAGCTAACGGAGACTGTGACCTAGGCTTGTGCCTGGTTCCTAACTGATACCTGTGCCACCAGTTTAAAGGAATAAACCTGCCATGTTTGCAGAAGCTATTCCAGCCTAGCACTGCTGAGATTTTCGGTGGTTTGCTACATGATTCTACTCCAGGGAAGTGTACTTTCAGCACGGTGAATGATATGGCAAGAACTCTGATCGAAATAGCAGGCACCCAGCTGTTGGTTTTCACTCCAGAGAAGAAAGCTATGGAGAGCTATGGCCTATATCAAATTGTTCACAGAACACCACTCCCTGCTTCAGTAGCACTGCTTTCAGCCCCAAGGATGCCAGGATTAGATTGGAAACAATTGTCCTTTACCACGTGGCACCAAAGTATCATGAGGAAAAGAGGACATTCCTTCCCCATGGAGTCCAATCTGGCTGCCTTACTGGACAACAAGGACTGTCACGCTGAGTGAGTGACAGTAACTTTTCTTTCCCCCTTTGTAACATAGGGATAATGCCACTGAGCCCCCCTTGTGAAATGCTTTGGGGACTAGGGCTGAGAAGCTCCCATAGAAATGCTGCATATTATCATGGCAATAAAACAGTCTGACCTTCAGGGATTGGGTCAGTGGCTACTGCCCCTTCTCTCCAGCCCTCTCCTTGGACAGGGAAATCTCCCAGGAGAGTTTGGAGTCACCCTCATCCCTTCTCTTCACAGTGGCTCTAGTTCTGGAAGAGCTAGCCGGCAGGAACTTCTCCGGCCCCAATCCCGCCACGAACCCAGGCAGCTCTTCCCCCTCCTAAACGGTCTTCTGCCTCTTGGCTTCCATCTGTTTCTGCCATGACAGGGAGAGGGTGGCTTGGAAATGGCAGAGAACCATAAATGTGCCTCCAAGAAGTCAGGACGTCTTTACCAGAGGACAGGATCTCTTTCTGTTGGTGATAGGAAGTTGATTTAGGCCAGGACAGAGGAGGAATCAGGGCAGGGGAAGCTGGACATTGCTTACAGGAGGGGCTTTTCTCATCAACTGGGCCTGAGACAAAATCCTCATCTCTCCAGCCCACATCTTCTCTCCTTTCTCCCCAAGGTGCTAGAAAGGAACTGGGCCATGGATCTATCTTACCAGCCTTTAGGCAGGGTCTTTCTGGGCCAGAAGGCAGACTGACATTCCCCCTCATAGCAGCCTTTTGCACCTTAAGGCCAGCGTGTTACCTGCACATGCCTAACCTTGCACTCTGCATGGGCTCCACAAGGGCTGGTTTCCACACTGCAGCTGGCAGAACGAGCCATGGGTTTACCATGTCACTCAGGCACTGTGACCCCAGGCAAACCTGAGAGGCAGGGGCTGCAGGCCTCTATCACGAACTCCTCGCCTTGCGGATCCTCCTCTGCCTGGGCGTCTTCGCTCTTCTGTTGCAGCAGTGTCAGATGCTCTCTGCTGCCTCCTAAAAGAAGGCAGGGAAGGGGGCTACAAACCACTGCAAGTGTCCTCCTAGCTGCTGGGTTTCAGGGCCTACCTTGCCCTGCGGACACCTAAGCAGAATTCCTGGGGCTCTGATTTTTTTTCCACGTGTACAAGCTGAGCGAGGAACATCTGAAAGGGAAAGGTGAAAGAAGGATCAGGTTGTCAGACAAAAATACAAGACCCTCTGGTAAAATGCCAGGAGTGCAGCCAAAACCCCAGCTCCTACCCACAGTCTAAAATGTCAACATCAAACCATTCCCTCAACTACTCCACCTCCAACTCCCAGTGCTCCACAAGTGCCACAGATGAACGGACCCCCCCACCAAAAGTAAGACTGTCCCCAAATACCCATTTCTGTACCCTACATGCAATACAGCCCAAAGATACAGCTCCAACCCTGCACCCCAAACCCAAACCGACTTCTGATCCCTAGTTCCAGCCATTCCTCCAACCCCAGCCCCCTGATCTGAACCACCAGATCCACCCACCCCAAGCTGTGACTGTCTCCTCACACTCAGGGCATAGCCTGGGTTGCAAGATCTGCACCAGAGCTAGGCCCTAAGTTCTTCTTTCAGCTCCCTGGGCCCAGCCGCTCCCTGCCTCATTTTCACTGACCCTGCAGGAGAGGCTGCTCCTCTCTTCACTGTCTGGGATACTTGTCCACCCTGGCGCACTACAGCCTTGGGCAGCCCCCTCTCAGGTCTGTGGAGGAGCTCAGGGATCCAAGGCAGAGAACAAACCAGGCTGATAGGCCCCTGCTTCTCCCATCAGGACAGTGTCCATCTTCACCATGCCTCCAGCCCACACTTCCTCTCTATACAGGAGCCACCCACTCCCCATGCTATCCCCAGTCCCACTGCACTGCCCTGCCCTGCTGCCGGCCATGCTGGAGCAGCCTCCACACTGGGCTCCCAGCTTCAGACACAGCCCCTTCTCTTACTGAAAGAGAGCTCAGCTAGGGAGAGCAAGATGCTTTCTTACAGAAGACTTGCAGTGCTTCTTAGAAGACAAGCACTACATTTCTTACACAATAGTTAGTAATGCGCTTGCACGAATTCAGTTAAAAGGAATGTCTGCGCAACAACTGCAAAAGTGTCGAAAGCAGGCATATAGGTGCTAAAGAACTGGAAAAACCAAACCAGATGCAGAGCTTGTGTTATAGAAGACTTGTTCCCTACTACACTGGAGATGAACTAAGTTAATCTGTGTATTCCATGTGGGTTACTAAAAACAAGATACATGTGAAACAAACAAGCACAAACTTGATTATGTTAACCAACTTCAGCTGTTTAAGGTTGCGGGCCACAGACCACATAGATCTAATGTTGGAGAGGGGGATACCAGGCTAGATGGGCCCATTGATTTGATGTGGGGTGGGGGATACGAGGCTAGATGGGCCCATTGATCTGATGTGGAGTGGGGGATATGAGGCTAGATGAGCCCATTGATCTGATGTGGGGGAGATACCAGGTTAGATGAGACCATTTATCTGATGTGGGGGAGATACCAGCTGAGATGGGCCCCGTTGATCTGATGTTGGGGTGGGGGACTAGAGGCTAGATCGGCCCATTGATCTGATATGGGGTGGGGATAACAAGGTTAGATAGGCCCATTGATCTCATGTGCGGTGCGGTATACTAGGCTAGATGGGCCCATTGATATTGTTGTGGGGAGGGGGATACCAGACTAGATGTCCCAATTAATCTGATGTTGTGGAGGGGGGGATACAGGTTAGATTGGCCCTAGATCTGATCCATTGGTTGTTTTATGGAGCATCCAATTCCCCCCAACCGGCCCTGCCCCTACTGGCCCTCTTACCCCAGCGGAGACCAGAATTCCCCCCTGTGGCTTCCCCTAGCATGATCGGTGGGGGACACATGCCCCGCCCCTCCACCCGTGAGCCCAAGTCCCCAAATGCTGGGTGGGCAGACAGTGCACGGCCCCTCCAACTCCTGAGGGCCGGGCAGGCAGCGCACAGCCCCCCCAGCCCTTCCTTCGCAAGCACATGGTGGGCATCCCCAGGTGCCCCGCAGGCACCTGAAGTCCCAGCCACAGGCTGGCCATGGCCACCCTAGTCCCAGCTCCAGCACGCTGCTCTGGGGAGGAGCAGCCAGCCGGCCTGGGCTGGGGCGAAGGGAGAAAGGGCGAGCAGGAGGGGGCCTTCTGGGCAGAGCATGGGCAGGGCTACACTGGGCTGTTTGGGGAGACACAGCCTGCCCCAGCCCATGGTACACGCCGTCCATGACTCGTCCCCTCCAAGCTGATGGTAAGCGATGCTCAGTTGAGCCCACAGCCGGGCAGGGAGCGAGGACTCCTGGTTCTTATCCCCAGCTCTGGGAGGGCAGTGGTGTCTAGTGGTTAGAGTGGGGGTTGGGAGCCAGGGTATCCGGGTCCCAGTGCTAGCTCTGGGAAGGAAGTGAGGGCCAGTCATGGTGCACCCCCTGACTTGAAGTCGTTTCCATCCTGGACAGGGTTTACAGTTTTGTTCACTGGCTCTCAGCTCCTCCCACGATAAAAATTGTTCCAGCCCCGCTGGGTCTAGTGGTTAGACCAGGGGAGGCTGAGAGCCAGGCATGGGCGTTGGGTAGAAGGGCCCAGGGGATGCTGAGCGGGAGTGAGCCTTGGGGCAAGGCCGCAGTTTGGGAGAGCCCAGCCTCCCCGAATGGAGGAGTCCCAAGCTGCCCATGGAGCCAGGACTCCGGGCTTCTATTCCTGGCTCTCCCACAGACTCCCAGTCTGACCTGGTGCAGCCCATATCGCCCTCCCTGGTGACTCAGTTTCCCCATGTGTGAGACGGGTACCAGTATGAATGGATGCAGAGCCTTGGAGAATCTAGTCCCTTTTCCTGGCAGCTCCCTTGTACCCCGGGGTAAGCAGCCAAATGCTCCAGACCCTGGATCATGTATGGGCAGATCAGGGCTGAGGGCTAGATCTGAGGAATGGAAAGAATAAATCCCCCCTTATCCAACCCCACTCCAGGGTACATGGCGAGGAGGCTGGTGTTGCGGGGCAGGGAATTCTGCAACCCTCGCAGGAGAGAAGGCGGTGATTACCCGGCTTGACTGCTGATGGAGGTGGTGGGGTAAGGGGAACTGGTAGAGTTTGGTCTCATCCCTATGGGGCTGGAGATGAAGCACGGCCTGCTTGGAGCTGATGTCTACTTTGTGTGTGGGAGGGTGACACTGGGCCAAATTGTGGTACCCCCCTGTGTGAAAAGGGAGGGGCCTCTCAGCCTTCCCCGCTCTTCTCTCTTTCACCAGGATCTGCCCAAGCAGCTGGCTCAGCCCAGGCCCACCTTCCTCAAAGCCAGCAGCTTCAAATTCTGGTGAGTGGGGAGTGGGGGCCTCTCAAGCCCACCCCGGGGAGCAGGGGCCTGGGCACTAGAGGGGGATAAGGGCTATGATGGGGCAAGGCGGGGTTGGAGAGATAGGAGGGAGTGAAACTGGGACCTAGGAAGGGAATGGGGCAAGGTGCAGGGAGAAAGTGTAGAGAAGAGGGATGTCACAGGTGCGGGAGCTGAGGGGGAGGGGTGACAGCTGGGGGGAGGGATTGGGGAGACCATAGGGAGGGCTGCTGAAGAGGCAGTAGGCATGGGGGGTAGGCACGGGCGGGTGCTCGTACAGGAGTTGGGGTGTCAGGCCATCTCGGTTCTCCTTGTGAATGCCACCAGGTTGCAGGGAACCCCACGGCCGGCAGAGCCCCCTGCCTCCCAGCCTGGATTCCCAGCATGTAACCGGCGGGGGGGAATGTGACTGCCTCAGGGGCATTTACCCCACTCCCAGCCCCTGCTGGTGGGGAGTGGGAGGGTCTTGGGGCTCCGGAGTAGAGAGTCCATTTGGGGAGGTTCCCCCAGGGAACGCTGGAAATCAGGGCCCCCCTCACCAGAATAAAGTCCTCAGGAAGGATCGAGTGAGTCTGGTGCGAGGGGTTAGTTTGTTAGCATGGCCCCCTACAGAACCACTGCCACTGACTCAGCAGCCCCCAGGCCTCCGGGGCACAACGTGGTTCTAAGAGAGGTGGGGGGGGGGTAGAGGGAGGCGCCCCGTAGACAAGCTGCGGGGCTGGGAGGTGGGTGACAGCAGGAGCACCTGGCCCTCAAGGCTGAGACTCGCCAACTCATCACAGCAGTAGCTGTGCAAAGCGCCACCAGCTCCTGTGTGTCTGCACCCTCCTCCCTGCTGCATCCGGGGGCGGGGTCTGTGACTACATGCCCCCACCCCCGCTGCACCCTGGGGTGGGGTCTGATCCCTCCTGCACCCTGGAGCGGGGGGATAGCATCACTCCAGGCACCCCCACCCTTACACTCAAACACGGGGGAGCAGGGGTGATTTTTCTTGCATTTCGATTGGTCAGGGCTCTGTTTCCTCTTCCTATTGGCTGTATCGGGAGGGCGTCACGTGACTTTGAGGCATTGCTCGGGAGGCTTTTGGTCAGCGCGTGTTGCAGGCAGGAGCGGGAGCGGGTAAAGGCGGCGTGGAGGCTCCCTTAGCTACCCAAATACCCCCAGGCTCCCCAATGCCTTCTATTCCCTTCTACCCAATATCCTTCCAGCCCCCTCTCCTAATGCCTCCCACCCCCTTCTACCCCTGCCCCCAAATACTCCCCACACGCCCCTCCCCAAATACTCCCTGCCCCTGAAATACTTCCTGCCCCCTTGCCTAGCCCATGGCCCCCAAATGCCTCCTATCCCCCCTTCTAGCCCTTCCCCAAATACCTGCCAGCCCCCTTCTACCCCTGCCCCCCAAATACCTCCTACCACCTTCTACCTCCTGCCTCAAATACCTGCTGCCCCCTCTCTTTTCCCCTGCCTCCAAATACCTCCCCCCAAATGCTTTATACTCCTCTTGTCTAGCCCCTTGCCGTCAAAATATCTCCCATCCTCCATTCTTGTCCCTTGCCCCCAATCACTCCCACCCCTCCTCTTTTAGAACCCCTCTCCCTAAATACCTCCCATCCTCCTTGTCTTCTTGCTCCTCTCCCCCCAAATTCACCCCTCTTCTAGTCCCACCCCCAAACACCTCCCGTCCCTTCCTCTTCTAGCTTCCTTCCTTCAAATGCCTCCCATCCTCCCCCACTCTTCTAGCCCTCCAAATACCTGCCACTCCCTCCCTCTTCTAGCCCCCACCACCACTCCTTTAGTTCCCAGCCCAACTTTTGGTCCCCCAATACCTCTCTAGCCCCTTCCTCTAGCCCCCAGTCCTACCTCTGACCCCCTCGGCACTCCCTCCAGACCCTCCCGAATACCATGACCCCTCCACTTCCTCCATTTGTATACCCCTCCCCAACACCCACCCTGATCTCTAACATCCTGTCCTGTAACCCAGTTGTTTGCAACCTTTTTCATTTGTGGCCCGTCCCAAGCATTTCAAATGGAGGTGCAGACCGTGTTGGACATCTCAGACATGCTCTGTAGACCCCCAGGGAGCCACGTACCATAGGGTGAAAACCACTGACCTAGACCCCGCCTAAAAGTCTACCCCAGCTCCTCTGTCCTGTAAACCTCCTGCCCACCCCCTCTTTCCTGCTCTAGCCTTTGGACATGAAAGGAGTCTCATGGCTGAGGCCTCTGTCATCACCCCTGGTGGTTTGAGGACAGCGTGGCCCATGGCAGGGAGTTCCCAGTACAGTTTAACCAGCCGAGACTGAGGTGGAAAGAGGGGGGGAGCCATGGTGGGTGAGTGGGGCAGGTTTGAGGGGGAAGCTGGACATCATGGTGCAGTGTGGGGTTGATAGGAAGGGCTGGGGTTAGATGGATGGCGTGGCGTAGTGTAGAGTGAGAGGTCTGTCTGGCTAGGAATTAATAATTGGGTTTAAAATACAGACATCAAGAGCCAAATTCTAAATGGCTGTGTACTGTACACACCCTCCCAGAAAACAGATCCATAGGCTGTGTGCCCGTCTTGCTCCTCTGAATGTGCAGAGCCTGTGCCGCAGGAAAGCTGAAAGAACATGCTGGTCTATAAGGAGCGAAGGGAGGTCTGGTTGTATGTGTGTAGCTGAAGTTGCATAACTTAGATCAGTTCCCCTTCTCCCCCTGCCCAGTGTAGACCAGGTCATAGAGAATTGCCAGTTTAGGCCCACAAGGTGGCCAGCTGACTGCTTCTCCCTTCCATGTCTTTAATACATCAGGCAAAACAATAACCCCCTCTGAGCTCATCAGTGTCACCCTGGATATACCTTAGTGCCCCTACACAATGGCTGGTTTTCCTGGCTAGTTTCCCTCAGAGTCCGAGTCCTACTCAGAAATCTGTAGACACAGCCTACTTGTGTTAACTAAAGGGAGAGTTCAGTGGCCCTGTATTCTCTCCTTTTTTTTCCTGAGGAGGGACAAAAATTGTTTTGTTTCACTTAACTCCACCTCCTCTCTCTTTCACATTGAATTTCTAGCAACTGAGTGGGTTTTTTTCCCCTGAAACTTGAAGTGTCATGTTGTAACTGTATTACTGCTTATTTTTTAAAACCAATCTCATGAAGAACAGCCTAGTGAGCCACATTATCTGGTTGCCAATAGAGCGCCCTGGCTGGATTTGCTGTGTGTAGCTCTTGTATATGTACATGGCTTCAGATTTCAGGAACTGAAGTTTGAGATTTTGGATTTGGGCTTTGCTAAGCTGCATATTATGGGGGCAAAGAATAAAGTAGTATTTATGATTGACCTGTTTTCAGACTTTCCAGAGGACCAACTTTTTATTTTTATTTTCCCATTTTAGATCTGTTGAGATGAGATTATTTATTGTTGTCAACAGGTAATACACGTTCATCATGAGACCAGACCTTCTTTGTAGAGTTAGTCATCAAGACTGCTAATTGTTAAAGCAACATACTGAAAAGTATTGATGAAATATTTTATGCATGAATGCACATTGGGCAATGCACTTCCCTTATCTTGTGATTGGAATTCTTAGTCTGCGATGAATATATGAGAAGTAATATTCTGGCTTTTGCAGTGCTGGATGGAACAGCATAAGGATAGGTTACCCAAGAAAGTAGAGAGGAAAATGTTGAATTGCTTAAGTATATAGGGGGGAGGGATAGCTCAGTGATTTGAGCATTGGCCTGCTGAACCCAAGGTTGTGAGTTCAATCCTTGAGGGGGCCACTTAGGGATCTGGGGCAAAAATTGGTTCTGCTAGTGAAGGCAGGGGGCTGGACTCAATGACCCTTCAAGGTCCCTTCTAGTTCTAAGAGATTGGTATATCTCCAATTATTACCTAAGTAGGACCATCTTCAAAGATGTCCTATATCTTAAAATGACACCATTAACTGAAAACACCTTCTGTCTGAGTTTACAACTGTTTACATTTGTTGCAAGTAAAATTATTGTACTGAGAGACTATTGAAAAAAGACTGTTCTGTTTGAACACAAAACTAAGTGATTGGGCAACAAAGTGGCAAATGAAATTCAATGGGGATAAATGTAAAGTAAGGCACATTGGAAAAAATAACCCCAACTATACATACAATATGATGGGGGCTAATTTAGCTACATGAAGTCAGGAAAAAGATCTTGGAGTCATTGTGGATTGTTCTCTGAAGATGTCCACACAGTGTGCAGAAGCTGTCAAAAAAGCAAACGATGTTAGGAATCATTAAAAAGGGGATAGAGAATAAGACTTAGAATATATTATTGCCCTTTTATAAATCCATGGTACGCCCACATCTCAAATACTGTGTACAGATGTGGTGTCCTCACCTCAAAAAAGATATTCTAGCAGTAGAAAAGGTTCAGAAAAAGGCAACAAAAATGATTAGGGGTTTGGAGAGAGAGTCCCATACGAGGAAAGATTAAAGAGGCTAGGCCTCTTCAGCTTGGACAAGAGGAGACTGAGGGGGGATATGATAGAGGTCTATAAAATCATGAGTGATGCAGAGAAAGTGGATAAGGAAAAGTTATTGACTTATTCCCATAATACAAGAACTAGGGGTCACCAAATGATATTAATAGGTAGCAGATTTAAAACAAATAAAAATAAGTTCTTCTTCACACAGCGCACAGTCAACTTGTGGAGCTCCTTACCTGAGGAGGTTGTGAAGACTGGGATTATAACAATATTTAAAAGGGAACTGGATACATTCATGGTGGCTAAGTCCATAAATGGCTATTAGCCAGGAAGGGTAAAGAATGGTGTCCCTAGCCTCTGTTCATCAGAGGATGGAGATGGATGGCAGGAGAGAGATCACTTGATCATTGCCTGTTAGGTTCACTCCCTCTGGAGCACCTGGCATTGGTCACTGTCAGTAGACAGATACTGGGCTAGATGGACCTTTGGTCTGACCCGGTACAGCTGTTCTTATGCTTGCCTTGACTATTCAAAAAGTTATATCAAATATATAATTTCATTTTGATGATAATGCTCCCTATAGCACTTTACATCGGTAGATATCAAAGCCCTTTACAGAGAACAGTATCTTTATCTCTGTTTTACATATGGGGAAAGAGAGGCACAGAGAGGGGGATATGATTTGCCCAAGATCATCCACCAGGCCCTCAGCAGAGCCAGGACTAGAACCCAGATCACCCTGAGCCCCAATGTAATGCTTTAACTGCTAGGCCATATTGTCAGTTTCTTCTGTTGTTTGTGTGAGTCTTTCACAGAGCCACGGGAAAAAGAACAACACCTTTAAAAAGAGGAATATGCAACTGTAAAACCATTAATTTTGGCATGAGGATTCAGGGCCAGGGTAGTGTATAAAACTTATTTGAACCTGTTTTTTAAAAAAATTGGTAGATTTCAAATTGTCAGTGTCCCTTTAACAAATATATGGTTCTAGAGCTGGGAACAGGGAGTGCACTTGGAGAACTGCCAGGAATGATGCTGTTAAGGGGGAATCTGTAGAACTTTTGACAGTAGTTGAAAGTTTTAAAAAAAAAAAGGAAAACATTTCTAAAGATAAAATATAAAGCATTTGTTTAAAAGGGAAAGTGTATCTCATTTGTATGGGTCACACTGCAATGAACTAATGTAAGAATAAATTGCTAATTACCATGGCAATTTAGTTGAGCTGAATGTCATATACTGATTATTCCGGTGTGTTTCCAGAATTGTTTCCAAAATGCATAAATACATGCTTATGATGAAACCGATCTAAACATTTTAAAGACAGAGTGTGGCTAATGTTGTAACTAGTTCTTAAATATGTGCCTATATGAGCTGTAAGAGTTGCTCTGAATTGCTTGTTGGATGTGACTTGCTGTTAGAGGCGTTGTATGTCCATGGATTGCGTAGCTTGCCTGCCTGGGTTGATACGAGGTTCATTATCTTGCCAGGGCTCTGGGTGGTATTGATGGCTGTTCATGTGCACTGAACCTGAACTGGTCGTCTGAGAGTTGCCTGTTAGTGGAATTGTGTTTATGCTTAACACTGGTTGCAACATTTAATTGCTCCCTAGGAAAAATAATTGCAATCTGAATTTGCTCCTACAGTAGAGTAGGGACTGTTGAAATATGGGGCTGGCAGATAGGCTACAAATTTCTTCTTCTCTCTTATTAGGCATTACACATTAGGGTTCTGAATGAAAATATAAAAATCTAGACTAATTCATTTTATCAACAGTATAATTACAATGGACTTAAATTGCAGCAAGGACGGTTCAGGTTGAACATTAGGAAAAACTTCCTAACTGTCAGAGTGGTTAAACAGTGGAATAAATTGCCTAGGAAGGTTGTGGAATCTCCATCATTGGAGATTTTTAAGGCAGGTTAGACAAACATCTGTCAGGAATGGTCTATATAATATTTAATCCTGCCTTGGGTGCAGGGGACCGGACTAGATGACCTCTCGAGGTTTCTTCCTGTCCTATGATTGGATGTGTTGGCAGGAGACCACTTCCTAAATATCACAAGCAGAACTATTTATGAAGCCACCTGTTCCATGTGGAACATTGTCTCCACATCTTGCCTACACAAGGTTTGTAGTGCCTAGGAACCAGCAGCATGCTTAGCTTGGGGCATCTTGCTGTCTCAGGCCAGGCTGGGTTTTGGAGGGCTGTTCCCTTTCCTCTGAGCAAGGGCAGCATGCCCTCAGGTATCTTTATCATGCTCGTTACAGCAAGTTGACTCACCTCCCCCTCTTCTAAGCACACATCTGTTTAATGGTCCAAGAAGCCATGCCTCAGTCAGACCTTGGTGCACGCTGTCCTTCACAGAGCATAGGTGCTGGCCCATTCTTGCATATTGTGATGGCCTGGGCCTGTTCTTGTTGTGTGTTGCAGCGCCTTCCTCCTCTCTTCATTGCATGTCCACTTGTGCGGCCAAGGTTTACACTGTTTTGCAGTGTCTTTTTATTATTTCAATATTGTACCGTCTCTGCCCAAAATAACTGTACCTGGGTGCCTATAAGTTAGAAGTGTAATCACCTAGACGAATGATCTTCTTTTCAACTGTGCTAAGCATCCACAAATTCCACGCAGTCAATGAGAGCTGGTTTTTCCTTTTTGAAAATCAGCTGATTTCTAGTTGGGTGTCTAACTAGGGATGCCTGGGAGAGCTGCAGCCACACCTCTATTTGCAGCGTACACAGCGCCTCCGTTAAAACCAGTTCTGCCGCTAGATGGTGCAGTGTTCTTCCCTGCCAGGCATTTCCCGAGATTTGGTCCAGTCTCATTCAAAACATCTCCAGAGCTGGCGCTTCCACACTGCTTCCCTTGGCAGGTTCTTCTGTACTCTACTAAGTGTCCATGTTAGGAAGCTAGTCTGATTTGGGGCCACATTTTGCCCACTGTTGTAAGTTCAGAAGCAGTTGTGCCATGAATGTTACAGCAGACTTTCTCCCATAATTTATTTGCTATTGAGAGACAAAAGTCATCTTGAATGGGAGGGCAAAGCAGCTCATCAACTCCAATTCCACACGTCTTTTCTAGGCTACTCACAATTTCAAATGTTGAGAAAAATCTTTCACAGAAACTATTGGAGAGGACGTTTAAAGCTGAGGCTTCTACTTTGGCAAGAGTTTTTCCCTTTCAGAGAGAGGCTTAGGAAATGCATTTGGTGGTTGAAATTCCAGAATGTAAAACAAGCACACAGCTGGTCTGATTGGAGCCCAGGGAGAGAAAACGCTGCCTGAGCTGTGTGAGGGGAAGTAAAGGGGAAAGGTGCCTTGAAACACCTTTGTCTCTTAGACGTGCAGGCCACCTACTAACTCTACCAAAGCCACGCTGGTTAGTATAGAAAGAAAAACGCTGTGGTAATAAATAACTATCGTGCAGGCTGAGTTGTAAAGATGTGTTACAGGCTGAAGAGTGGCTGTGACGCAGACCCCAGGCACCCGTAGCTCAGCTCGTAGCTCTGGACGGGGGCCCGGGGCAGGCACCAGCGCAGCAGGGCTGAGATGTCGGTGACGTTGACGGGGCAAGGGCGGAGGGGCCGTCGGGGACTGCGGAGAGAGCACGGAGCATCAGCAAGAGCAACCCACCGAGAGGACCCAGGCGTCTGGCCGATGGAGGGGGGAAATGCAGGCATCCAGAGAGGTGGCAAGGGGACAGGACCCAGAGATGCAGGTGGCAGGGTATGGCACTTGCCCTGCATGGGAAGGGAGGGGACCCAGGCATCCAGCACTGGCCCCGGGGCAGGGAGGGGACCCAGGCGTCCGGGCCTTACCCGTGGTGACATAGCCCACCAGTGGTTCGCTCTCCTCGAAGCTTCGCACGACCATGACACTGACCTCGTAGCTGGCCCCAGGGATTAGCGTCGTCTGCAGCCTGGTGCCCTCGAGCATCACGCTCTGCGGCTCCCCTGGGGCGACAGCTGGTCAGGGCGCGCTGCGAGTGGGGCCATCTGGAGAGAGCGGGGCCACGTGTCAGGGGCTGGGCCAGGGGAGCTGTGCTGCAGGGGGCGGGGCCACATGTTGAGGGCAGGGTAAGGAGAGCTGTTCTGGAGGGGGTGGGGCCATATGTCAGGGGCGGGGCCGGGGGAGATATGATGCAGGGGGCGGGCCAGGGCACAGGGCCAGTAGGGGACGTTGTTCTGTATGCAGTTCTGGGGGCTGCAGGGGGCATTTCAGGTGCTCAATGGGGGGCACTATGGGAGGGGTCACACTGCTGCAGGGGCCAGCGGTGGGGGAGGTAGCAGGGATGGAGGCAGTGATGGGGGGCATTGGGTTGGGGCATTTGAGGGGCCCAGCGATCGGTGCTGTGTGGAGTCAGTTTGGGGTGTTGTGGGGAGTGGCAGAGGACACTGTGGGGGGGTTGGTTTGGGGAAGTGGGGGTCAGCGGAAGGCACTGTGGGGGCCATCAAGGGACGATGTTGGGGGGTTTGTTTGAGGGGCTGTGAGGGGCCAGCGAGGGGCATTGTGAGATTCAGTTTGGGGCTGTGTGGGGAGCAGTAGGGGGCGCTATGGGGGGTCGGAATGGGGGCAGTAGCAGGGGGCGCTGTGGGGTCAGTTTGGGACACTGTGGGGGTCAGCAGGGGGTGCTGTGGGAGGTCGGATGGGGACAGCAGCAGGTGGTACTGTGGCATCAGTTTGGGGCGCTATGGAGGGGCAGCAGGGGGCGCTGTAGGAGGTGGGATCGGGGCAGCATCAGGGGCGCTGTGGGGTCAGTTTGGGGCACTGTAGGGGGGCAGCAAGGGGCGCTGTAGGAAGTCGGATGGGGGCAGCAGTAGCGGGGGTATGGTGGGGTCAGTTTGGGGTGCAGTGGGGGAGCAGCAGGGGGTGCTGTGTGAGGTCGGATGGGAGCTGTAGTATCGAAGATGGTGAGGTGAGTATGGGGTGTTGGGAGGCAGCAGCAGGGGGCGCTGTGGGGTCAGTTTGCGGCGCTGTGGGGGGCAGCAGTGGGCGCTGTAGGAGGTCATATGTCAGGGCAGCAGGGGGCGCTGTAGGAGGTCGAATGGGGCAGCAGTACCGGAGATATGGTAGGGTCAGTTTGGGATGCAGTGGGGGAGCAGCAGGGGGCGCTGTAGGAGGTCGGATGGGGGCAGCAGCAGGGGCGCTGTGGGGTCAGTTTGGGGTACTGTGGGGGGCAGCAGGGGGTGCTTTCGGAGGTCGGATGGGGGCAGCAGTAGTGGGGGTATGGTGGGGTCAGTTTGGGGTGCAGTGGGGGAGGAGCAGGTGGTGCTGTGGGAGGTCGGATGGGGGCAGCAGCGGGGGCACTGTGGGGTCACTTTGGGGGGCAGTGCGGGGGCAGCAGAGGGCGCTGTAGGAGGTTGGATGGGGGCAGCAGCAGTGTGTGCTGTGGGGTCAGTTTCGGGTGCTGTGGGGGGCAACATGGGGCGCTGTGGAAGGTTGGATGGGGCAGTAGCATTGGTCTCTGTGGGGTCAGTTTGAGGCACTGTGGGGGGACAGAAGGGGGTGCTGCGGGTGGTTGGATGGGGCAGCTGCAGGGTGTGCTGTAGGGTCAGTTTGGGGTACTGTGGGGGGGCAACTGGGGGCGCTGTGGGAGGTTGGATGGGGCAGCAGCAGGGGGCGCTGCGAGGAGTCACTTTGGGGTGTTGGAAAGTAGCAGCAGGGGGGGCTGTGAGGACTCAGTTTGGGGTGCTGTGGGGGGCATCAGGGGGTGCAGTGGGCACTCACTTTGGGGTGTTGGAAGGCAGCAGCAGGAGGCGCTGTGGGGACTCAGTTTGGAATCTTAGTGTCATAAACAGATAGTTAAGGGTTAATGTCTCTTTTATCTGTAAAGGGTTAACAAACAGGAAACCGAACACCTGACCAGGGGACCAATCAGGAGACAAGATACTTTCAAATATTGGTGGAGGGAAGCCGTTGTTTGTGTTTTTGGGTCTGGCTTTGTTCTCTCTGTGCTCTGAGAGTGACCACACGTACCTACAGGCTCTCTAATCTTCTATTCCAATTTTGTAAGTACAAAGGTGGAAAGGCTGTCTAGTCTGTTTATTTGTTTTTCTTTATTTGCCAATGTGTATTTGGCTGGAAGTATTTTAAATTGTGTTTCTGCTGGAGGAAGCTTTTTCTCCGGTGTCTATAAGCTGTCAGACCCTGTAATATTCCATCTTGAATTCATAGTGATTTTCTTCGTTCTTTCTTTCTTTTATTAAAAGTTTGCTTTTAAGACCTGTCTGATTTTTCCCCTTGTTGAGGCTCAAGGGAATTGAGTCTGCACCTAACAGGGAAGGAGAAGGGAGGGGGAGGGAAAGTGGGGGATCCCACCTGATTTCTCTGTGTTGTGATCCCAACTCCTTGAATCACAGTGATCTTCTAGTGTACCCAGGGCGGGAAAGATCTGGGAGGAAGCAGGGAGGGTGGAATCCCTTTGTTTAGATTCACAGCGCTTGAATCTGTATATCTCTCTAGGAGCCCAGAGAGGGAGTACCTGGAGGGGAGGAGCGGGAAGGGATATGGTTTATTCCCCTTTGTTGTGAGACTCAAGGAATTTAGATCTTGGGGGTCCCCACGGAAGGTTTTGGGGGAGACCAGAGTTTGTCAGGCACTCTACTCTGAGTCCTGATTGGTGGCAGCACTACAGGATCTAAGCTGGTAATTAAACTTAGGGGAATTCATGCTAGTACCCATATTTCGGATGCTAAGGTTCAGAATTGGGAATTATACTATGACAAGGAGGCAGCAGCAGGGGGCGCTGTGGGGTCTGTTTGGGGTTCTGTGGGGGGCAGCAGGGGTTGCTGTGGGAGGTCGGATGGGGCAGTAGCTGGGGCGCTGTGTTGTCAGTTTGGGGCGCTGTGGGGGGCAGCAAGGGGCGCTGTAAGAGGTCGGATTCGGGCAGTAGCAGGAGGCATGGTGGGGTCAGTTTGAGGTGCTCTGTGGGGGCAGCAGGGGGCGCTGTGGGAGGTCGGATGGGAGCAGTAGTATCGGAGATGGTCAGGTCAGTATGGGGTGTTGGGAGGCAGCAGCAGGGGGTGCTGTGGAGTCAGTTTGGGGCACTGTGGGGGTCAGCAGGGGGTGCTATGGGAGGTCGGATGGGGGCAGCAGTACGTGGTGCTCTAGGGTCAGTTTGGGGCGCTGTGGAGGGGCAGCAGGGGGCGCTGTAGGAGGTCGGATGGGGGCAGTAGCATTGGGCTCTGTGGGGTCAGTTTGGGGCACTGTGGAGGGGCAGAAGAGGGTGCTGCGGGTGGTTGGAAGGGGGATCTGCAGGGTGCGCTCTGGGGTCAGTTTGGTTTACTGTGGGGGGTGAACTGGAGGCGCTGTGGGAGGTTGGATGGGGCAGCAGCAGGGGGCGCTGCGAGGAGTCATTTTGGGGTGTTGGAAGGCAGCAGCAGAGGGCGCTGTGAGGACTCAGTTTGGAGTCTTAGTGTCATAAACAGATAGTTAAGGGTTAATGTCTCTTTTATCTGTAAAGGGTTAACAAACAGGGAACCAAACACCTGACCAGGGGACCAATCAGGAGACAAGATACTTTCAAATATTGGTGGAGGGAAGCCGTTGTTTGTGTTTTTTGGGCTTGGCTTTGATCTCTCTGGGCTCTGAGAGTGACCACACGTACCTACAGGCTCTCTAATCTTCTATTCCAATTTTGTAAGTACAAAGGTGGAAAGGCGGTCTAGTCTTTTCATTTGTTTTTCTTTATTTCCCAATGTGTATTTGTCTGGAAGTATTTTAAATTGTATTTCTGCTGGAGGAGGCTTTTTCTCCTGTTTCTATTAGCTGACAGACCCTGTAATATTCCATCTTGAATTCATAGTGATTTTCTCTATTCTTTTTTTCTTTTATTAAAAGTTTTGCTTTTAAGACCTGTCTGATTTTTCCCCTTGTTGAGGCTCAAGGGAATTGAGTCTGTACTTAACAGGGAAGGAGAAGGGAGGGGGAGAGAAAGCGGAACCCACCTGATTTCTCTGTGTTGTGATTCAAGGAGTTGGAATCACAGTGATCTCCTAGTGTACCCAGGGCGGGAAAGATCTGGGAGGAAGCAGGGAGGGTGGAATCCCTTTGTTTAGATTCACGGCGCTTGAATCTGTATATCTCTCCAGGAGCCCAGGGAGAGAACACCTGGAGGGGAGGAGGGGGAAGGGAAATGGTTTATTCTCCTTTGTAGTGAGACTGAAGGAATTTGGGTCTTGGGGGTCCCCAGGGAAGGTTTTGGGGGAGACCAGAGTTTATCAGGCACTCTACTCTGAGTCCTGATTGGTGGCAGCACTACAGGATCTAAGCTGGTAATTAAGCTTAGGGGAATTCATGCTAGTACTCATATTTCGGATGCTAAGGTTCAGAATTCATAATTATACTATGAGAAGGAGGCAGCAGAATGAGGTGCTGTGTGGACTCAGTTTGGGGTGCTGTGGGGGGCAGTAGGAGGCGCTTTGGGAGGTTGGATGGGGACAGAAGCAGAGGGCGCTGTGGCGAATCACCTTGGGGTGTTGGGAGGCAGCAGCAGGGGGCGCTGTGGGAACTGAGTTTGGGATGTTGGGAGGCAGCAGCAGGGGGCGCTGTGGGGTCTGTTTGGGGTTCTGCGGGGGGCAACAGGGGTTGCTGTGGGAGCTCAGATGGGGCAGTAGCTGGCGGTGGTGTGGGGTCAGTTTGGGGCGCTGTGTGGGGGCCACAGGGGGTGCTGTGGGAGGTCGACTGGAGCAGTAGTATGGGACATGATGAGGTCATTATGGGGTGTTGGGAGGCAGCAGTAGGGAGTGCTGCCGGGTCATTTGGGGTACTGTGTGGGGGCAGCAGGGGCGCTGTGGGGAGTACTCATAGTTTTCACAGAAACCATTCAGAACATTCCCATTTCATCCCACCCCTCTGAGACCAGCCCAGGGGCACTTTCTCCAGTGGCAGGAACCCCTCTTACCATACCAGCTCCTGAGCCTGCAGGTGATGGAGAAACCTGGGGAAAGGGCTGGAGCCAGGCAGGGAAATGACACTGCACAAAGGGCCCCCTTCAGGGATCAGCTGGGGAGTTTGGCCTACAAGGGGAAGGGCTCCCTGTATCTGTGAGTCCCAGAGCTGCTGCCCTCAGTGGCACAGCCGTGTTCAACCCCCACATTACCGGTGTCCGTAGGTGAGCTGCCTGATGAGAGCAAAGGCCCATGGCAATGGGGCAGTCGTCCGTTCTCCCAGGGTGAGCGAGGAAGATCAAAAGGAAGAGCGGAGAGAGTGGAAGGGCAGCAGGAGCAGGAAGTGGGGAGGGAGGTTCCCAGCTCCCAGCCCTGCCCGGCTCCATTCCCTGCACCCCCGGGGCAGTCAGCTCTCCTGGGAAGAAGGGGAGGAGCTGAGGGAGGAAAAGCCAGTTGCTGACTCTGCTGAGCACCGCCTGACTGAGGGAGATGGGGGAGAGCTAGAGGAGTTACAATACACCGTGGGGCAGTGCCCTAAAGTGACACCTTTGATTCTGCTCTTTTCCCAGCATTTGGCTCAGAGCTGCTGTTCTGGGGAAGTTTAGAAGGGACTTGGAGGAGTTAGTTCTAATGGAGGGTGGTAGGGGGTCTGACCGGGGTGGTAATGAAGTAACTGGGTTTCTTCCCAGCATGGCAGAGTCCTAGAATCAGCGTGTCTGTCTGCAGGGAGATTGCCTGGGGTGAATTGCGGAGTGACATGGGGTCCAGCTAGGGTTTCTCGCGACCTAGGCACATGGCCATTTCGCCACCCCCCGCGCTGATCCCACGGCTCCGTTTGACTGGCTGTAGGCTTTTCTGCGAAGGGTCCGTTGGTCCATGGCTTCGGTGGAGCTGCAGCAGGCATGCCTGTGGGAGGTCCACCGAAGCCGCTAGAGTGGAGCTGCGGACCAGCGGACCTTCCGCAGGTATGGCTGCGCCAGGTCAGCCGGAGCTGCCTGCTGCCCCCCCAGTAAAAAACCCGCCCACCCAATAATCCTGGTGCTCTACACGATTGCCTAGGCTGCCTAAATGGTAGCGCCGGCCCTGAATCTTCCAGGATACTGGGCAGGGAAATGGCTGTGATGGAGCCAGCTCAGGTAGGGGATTTTTAGGGAGCTTTTGGTGGTGGGGGAGGTCAGTTTCGGAACCAGGAAACACCCCGCTGGGCAGGGCTGCGAAAACTGACTCCCACTGCTGGAGCCTGAGCCAACTGGCCAGAGGCTGCCGTGAAATACCAAGGGAAGCTATTGGGATTCCTGTCCCTGTCTCAGAACTCTGCTTCTTCTATCAACCTATGGCTGGCAGGTGTGTGGGAAATGAAAAGACCCTGCCCTTCTCCGTGTGCTGGGGGAGACAAGGAGCTCTCACTTCCTGCCCACTCCCTAAAGCCTCCTGGCTGCTCTGAGCAGGGTGGGGGGAAGATTCTGCTTCTCTGTCCCTCCTCCCCCTTGACTGGTGGAATTGTGGCTGGGGCAGCAGGCACTGAGTCGGGGAATCTTGTTGTTTCAGATGCTGGTGACCTTCCAGGAGGTGGCTGTGTATTTCACCGAGGAGCAGGGGGCTCTGCTGAACCCCGCTCAGAGTGCCCTCTAGAGGGACATGATGCAGGAGAACTACCAGACGGTGACCTCGCTGGGTAAGAGTGTGAAGGGCTGGATCACAGAAATGCCCCCTGGGAGCTGCCACCCGATGTGCAAAGACTACCCCTGCTCCTGTTTTCCCTGCCCGCTCAGGACTCCAGCACCCTGTCTTGCTGAGCTAAACACTCTTGTCTGCTCCAGCACAGACCCAGGGTCTGAATTATTTGCCCCAAAACTGCAGGTTGATCTAAAAATAGTTCACAGAAGTGTACTTGTCTTGAACACTCGGATGCCCAACTCCCAGTGGGGTCTAAACCCAAATAAATCCGTTTTATCCTGTATAAAGCTTATGCAGGGTAAACTCATCAGTTGTTCGCCCTCTGTAACACTGACAGAGAGATATGCGTAGTTGTTTGCTCCCCCAGGTATTAATACCTACTCTGAGTCAGTAACTCAAAAGTGATTTTATTAGCTACAGACAGTAGGATTTAAATGGTTCCAAATAACAGACAGAACAAAGTAAGTCACCAAGCAAAATAAAATGCACAAATCTATGTCTAATCAAACTAAATACAGATAAGATCCTCACCAGTTCCAGAATGTTCCCTTTTACAGACTAATCTCCTTTTAGCCTGGGTCTAGCAATCACTCACACCTCCTGTAGTTTCTGTCCTTTGTTCCAGTTTCCTTCAAGTATCCTGGGGGGTGGGGAAGAGGCTCCTTCTTTAGCCAGCTGAAGACAAAATGGAGGGGTCTCCCAGGGGGTTAAATAGACTCTCTTCTGGATGGAGACCCCCTCCTCACCCTGTGTAGAATCCAGTCACAAAATGAAGATTCAGAATCACATGGACAAGTCACCTGACCATGCATGACTCAGGACCTGCAGGCAGCAGCCATTACACACATGCTACCTTGAACGTCCTCAGGTAGACTTCTTCTGTGGATTGGAGTCTTCCAAGCTCTCTTGTCTGTTAAGTTCTTCCTGATTATGCATTGAACTTGCACATTCCTTTTCGAAGAAGTGACCAAATGTTCTAACTAAGCCTACTTAGAAGTCAAGCAATTATAAAGCCAGACGTTATGAACACACAAATGGTGCCTGCACACAACTAGGATGAACATAACCAGTAGATCCTAACCTTTACACAGATATGTTACATGGCATATGTTGCAAAACCCTATTCCAGTTTTATCATACATACATTTGTGAGCACCTCACTATAAAGCCTTATGAGGTACACTGTCACAAAGAGATTCCTGGCCCCTTGGTTACTGGAAGCTGGAGGCGGGTCTGCATGTCTGACACTGGTCAGGTTCTTCCCTCATCGCTCTCCAATGAGAGCAGGGTGTCAAAACCTAAGGCGCGTACCTAATCATCCCCACCCAGCCCTCCTAGCTTCCAAGTTGGAGAAGCCATGTATTGTCCTGTCTGTGTGTGTTTCTCGGTCTTTCACAGAATCCCTCTATTCCCTCCTCCTTGGGAACAGCTCAGCTATGTGGAGGGCTCTGGACTCGGCAGGTTTAGAAATAGGCAGGGGTTTAACACTGGAGCTGGGTGTGTGTCACAATTCCCCTCACTTCCCCAGACGTCTGCCTCCCCCAGGGCAACTCAGTGATCACGTTCCCTTCCTCTTAGATTCCACATTCCCCAACAAAACACAGGAACAGGTTCCACCCACGGAATGTCCTTTCTGACAGATGCTCTCTCAATCCTCCACTCCTCCTGAT
Source organism: Gopherus flavomarginatus (assembly GCF_025201925.1). Taxonomy (NCBI): domain Eukaryota; kingdom Metazoa; phylum Chordata; order Testudines; family Testudinidae; genus Gopherus; species Gopherus flavomarginatus. The sequence continues at coordinate 529,107 of NW_026114613.1, forward strand.
CTGGTCTGATTTCACTCCCTGTACAGGATTTCCCCTTCCCAAACCTGACCCAATCACCTGGCTGGAACGAGAGGAAGAACCGTGGGTGCCCGATTTCCAGGCCAGTGAGGAAAGAGGGATCCCGAGAGGCGCCCACACAGGTGAGGACTGACACTCAAACCATGTGGGGAATGAAGAAAAAAGTTGAGAATCCCCAAAATGTAGTCTCAATAAGTGCCCTTAGTTCCTTCCTCATCTCCCCCGGGGCAGGGCTGCAGTCAGCAGGTATCACTGACATCGCTTTCCATGTGTCCTGTTACCTACAGAAGTTTCCTTCCCAACTTTCCTTCTCTGTGAAAGTTTGGGTGGGAAGTGGAGGCAGAATCCAATTGCTCCGTCTGTGCAGCTTTAGTATGTTGGGATTTCTCTCGGTGATATTCCTCTTAATTTCTCCCCAGCACAATGACTTCTGTCTGGATTGTCTCTCTCCCAGCAGGTGATGAGAGAGTGAGTGAGAACGAGGAGGGGAATCAACAGCAGGAAGTTCCTGGGCACGGGGAATCGCAGGGAACCTCTGTGGGAAGACCCCATAAGTGCTTCAACTGTGGAAAAAGTTGCATATGGAGGTCAACCCTACTTGATCATCAGGCAATCCACACAGGAGAGAAATCCCATAAATGTTTGGACTGTGGGAAAAGTTTCATACGGAGATCAGTGCTTGTTAAACATCAAGCAGTCCATACTGGAGAGAGGCCCCATAAGTGCTTAGACTGTGGAAAAAGTTTCATACAGAAGTCAAACCTTGTTAGACATCAGGCGGTCCACACCGGAGAGAGGCCCCATAAGTGCTTAGACTGCCAAAAAACTTTCATACGGAGGTCAGAGCTTGTTAAACATCAAGCAGTCCATACTGGAGAGAGGCCCCATAAGTGCTTAGACTGTGGAAAATGTTTCATATGGAAGTCAGCCCTTGTTAAACATCAGATAATCCACACAGGAGAGAAATCTCATAAATGTTTGGACTGTGGGAAAAGTTTCACACACAGATCAAATCTTACTGCACATCAGGCAATCCACTCTGGAAAGAGACGCCATAAATGCTTAATCTGTGGAAAAAGTTTCATACGGAAGTCACACCTTGTTAGACATCAGGCAGTCCACACTGGAGAGAGGCCCCATAAGTGCTTACACTGTGGAAAAAGTTTCATACAGAAGTCACACCTTGCTGCACATCAGGCAGTCCACACCGGAGAGAGATCCCCATAAGTGCTTTGACTGTGGGAAAAGTTTCATATGGAAGTCAAGCCTTGTTAAACATCACATAATCCACACCGGAGAGAGATCCCATCAGTGCTTAATTTGTGGGAGAAATTTCATACTGAGGTCAGCCCTTGTTTCACATCAGAGAATCCACACAAAAGGGAAGTAACACTTAGATTAAACTTGGGTGTAATAATGTCATTGTATATCTCTCTCTCTTTAAAGTTTGTGGTAAACTGTCTATGAATGGCCTTATGGATAATTACCTGATGTTAATCTGTATAGTTCTATTACCTGTGGTGCTTGCGAAATAGAAGGTTACTTCCAAAAGCTATTGTTCACTCAAGGGCTTCCTGCTGTTGAGAGGCTGCAAAAATGTGTCTTTAAACTATTGAGACCTGATCCTTTTATCTCCGATCTTGTTAAGCTTTATTCAGGGGGCATTTGAGTCGTAAGACTGAGATCTCCAGTCCCCTCTGCACTGCCCTGATATTGAACATTTGGACGTTGGACTAGAATGTGACAAAATGATTCTGAAAAGGACTCTTTTCAATTCTAACGCACCATCTCTTTGGTGAAACTGACCTAAGATCTCTGTTCACGTTTCTATGTCTAATGACCTTTGAGCCAATACTGTCTTTTCTTCTTTTAGTAAATCGAAAGTTCGTTAACAAGAATTGGCTGTAAGCGGGTATTTGGGGAAGACATGAAGTATCATTAACTTGGTAGGTGATGTGTCTGATCCTTTGGGATTGGTAGAGTTCTTTATATGATGACGATTTTCAGGAATCCGCATCAGAATCTCAGAGGACATCTTCCCACATCAGGTATGGTTAAAGACACTCTGTCAAATGAGTTATTTTGTTAAAGTATCTCCCATACCATGAAGGGTTTACAGAGCTGAATGATGGGTCATGCCTGTGTCAGGGAACTTTCAGTGAAATTAGCCTGTAATTAAAATCCAAAGTTATTACCCATTAAACTTGACAGCAATTTCCTACCTTGTACTCCTGGGCCGCCTCCTCTGTGAGAACCACCGTGTGAGCTCTCTGAGCCCGGGAGAGATGGCAAACCAGACAGATGTCAGTTTGATCCTCTTCACAGAAGTTTCAGAGCCTTCTGGTGTTCCCCCCCCCCACACCCCATTCCCTCCTGCTCCTTTTGCTCCCTGGATACTCAGCCGACTGACAATTTCTGCCATGTTTCCCAGCTGCCTGTTGGGCCTGACATTTCTCCCTTGCACAGTTTCTGCAGACAGGAGATGGCTGTATGGGATCCTTCCCAGCACTGTCTGACCTGCCTGCACTGCAGAGTGACAGCTTCTGTAAAATACTGCAGACAAATGGGATGTGGAGCTTCCTCCTGGAGACTTTCCAGGGGGTTCTCTGCGGCCATGGCTCCCTCTGGAGCATTCACTGAAACATGTAGCACTAGAGCTCTGGTCCTGCAATCAGAGGCATCCCCCTGTGAGGATGAGCCTGCAGGAGGAGGAGCTGTGTGTCTAAGGCAGGATAGGTAGAATTCATTTGTAATATAAAATTTTGACGTTTATTTTTAAGCAATTTTAAATTTATTGATTTAAACTTTCACCGTTGCACAAAAATCTGGGTTTGAAGCATCTCATTCCAATTGATCTCATTTTAAATGTTCACAGTGGTGGAAGATTTAGGGCGGGATCAGACAATATTTGGGACAGACAAACTATTTAATGACAGTAGAGACAGATTCAAAAATTAAAAGCTTCATTAAATACAGATTTTCAACATCCCATGTCAAAATATGCAAAGTAAATTTTTTTACTGGTTTGTGTGTGCACAGTGAAATCAACATTTGCAGACATCAACCAATAAAAGTCTAATCCTTTCAAGTCCAGTGATATGAAATTCACAAGACAAAACCTAGGTTAAGCTGATATCGATGTTTCAAAGGCCTGATTCTCATGTACACTAAGGCAGCTCTGGCTCAATGTAAAGAAGCTGCGGTGTTTCCTACACTCATGATTTTATAAGGAGTCTCACTGTATTTGGTGTGTTTGTGAAAGCCCCAGCTCCTGGAAGCATGTGATGAGGTGAGACTCTTGGCTTTCCTTTCCTAATCAAAGGAAGTTTCTGGCGTTCTTGGCTGCAGAGAAAAACTTTAGGCTGCGCTCAGATCGCATTTGAAAGATTGGAGAAACCAGAAGGCAAATACAGTAACTCCTCACTTAAAGTTGTCCCAGTTAATGTTGCGTTGTTCCGTTGCTGATCAGTTAGGGAACATGCTTGTTTGAAGTTGTGCAATGCTCCCTTCTAACGGTTTGGCAGCCACCTGCTTTGTCCACTGCTTGCAGGAAAAGCAGCCCGTTGCAACTAGCTTGTGGGGGCTTGGAACCAGGGTGGACTGGCAGCCCCTCCTCAGCTCCCCCCTCCCATAAGTTCCCTGTGCAGCAGCTGCCCAGTAGGCTATCAATTGCTGGGGCATTCAGCAGTCCCTCCCCCATTGCCATGTGCTGCTCGTGCCCTCAGCCTTGGAGCTGCTCCCCAAGACTCCTGCTTGCTGTGTTGGAGGGAGGGAAGGAAGAGAGGGGGGTTTAATGTCAGGGTGTCCCCCTCCCCCCTGCTCCTGTCCCCCACTTACCCCATCTCTATAGAGCAAGGGGGACACACAGGGCTCAGGATGGAGGGAACTCCCTGGCAGCAGCTTGCTGATTGACTTCAGAGGCTTTGCCAGGGTGCAGAGTACAAGAGATGCAGCTTCACCCTGGCCACACTCCTCTATCCCTTTCCGCCCCTTCCTCTTCCAGCCTGTCCCTGCCCCACCCCACTCCCTCCTGCCCCTCCCAGGAGCACTCACCATGCCTGCAGCTGCTGGGGAGGAGGCACAAACAGCTGTGCTGGCCAGCCCAAGAGCCAGAGCACAATGATGGGCTGGGTCCAAAGATCAAGAATGTCTTTTGATTTCGGGTCCAAATTTGGGTACTGACCTAAGTGCTTAGGGGCTGGTTCTCCAAGGGGTTGGGCACCCACATCACCCGTTGACTCCTGCTGCAGCTGCGAATGCAGGTGGAACACATGCCCTGAATTCCTGCATTTCGAGGAGATAAACCGACACCCCCAAAATGAGGCCACTGCTATCAATTTAGGCCTTACTGACCTGCCCGTTAACAGCAGGATGTGGCTAGGTCTCATTGTAAGTCACTGTTTATACCTGATCACTGCTCGGTCCCATGACTGTAAGTAGCAGAGGTGCTGACCCCATGGGTGCCCTGTAGCTCAAACCACCACAGAAATAACAGGGCAAAGCGGGGTGGAGCACCCCCAGGGAGAAATAAGTCAGTGCCTATAGTAAGGCAGAAACCTAGCAGTGAAAGGCCCATATTCCATCCCTAGTTTCCACAGGCAGCCAATCCCCCAGGCATGTAACAAGTTCCTAATCTTTCCCACAGGAGAGGTAAATCCACCATTTTGTTCACAGAGCGAGAACCTCAAGGTTAACTTGAAGCAAGTGAAAGTAGCGGAAATGTGGCTCCTGTCCACACTGTGCTGAAGGGAGAGGTGGCTTTCACCTGGTGTCCAAGCCCTGCCCTGTCTCAAGAAGTGTGAGGGAGGAGTGAGAAGGTGCCACATGTCTGGTCGAGGTGCCTCTGATGTCCTAGAGGGGAAAGAGAGAGAAAAGAGCGCTCAGACTAATACATCACACAGTGGGGTGGGGCTGTCGTTCTCTGGGATACAGGGCGATGGCTCTGTGCATGGTAAGTTAGAGCCTCCTTCCAGCAAATGCAGAAGGAGAGAAGGGATCTGAGTTTGCAGCAGCAGCACCAGGAGATGAGATTTCAGCAAACCACGTGCTGGCAGTTGCGGAATCCAATCTGGGAAAGGCCCCAGCACAGCAGAGCACATGGGTTACAGGTGTTATCAATGCAGCTCTCAGCACACTGGGGAGTTCTGCATTAAAATGGCTGGCTGGGTCCGGCCCACTGAACTCCAGGCCAGCACCAGTCTGTGACTGCTGACAACGCTGAGAGCAGGAGTGAGAATCAGGCAGTGGATCCCTAGGGGGTTGCCCCGAGGTCTGAGGATAAACCAGCCTGTCCTGGGAATGGAAAGAGGGAGGTGGCCAAAGAAACAAGACTATTCAGGGACAGTAAAGGCTGCATGGAAATCATTAGGGAAAACAAGCAAAGCAGTTCAACGGTAACTGCCAGGCATCAACAGGGATCAGAAGGGATGGTGCAAACACCAGAAATAGAGACCCTGCCCTGGCCCCAAAGCCATGGATTCTCTGAGCAAATGAGGCTTTTCATCTCTAACCTCTGCACATCTGTAACTCTGCAAAGAAGAGTTATAATTCCCATCTCTGCCATGCACACACAGAGTTCTGCTGCGATCTCTGTGTGCTGGACTCCAGTGCCCAGGATTCAGGAGATGTCCTGTCTCTGTGCAGGGGTCTGAGTGGCTGGAAAAAGTCTCACCTGCAGAAATTCACTTGCTGGCTGCTGGCCCTGCCCCTCCAGCTCACTGATCAGCTTGTTGAGGCAAGCTATTGGCTTGGAAAAGTTGCTGGCATTTTCACTTAATTTCTTCCCAATCTCCCTATCTAGTGCCCCCAGCTGAGCCAGCAGGAATTGCTCTTGGTCCTAGATACACCAGCCCAGAGAGTCAAAATGAGAAACTATTGCCTGCATCTAAGCTTCTGTCTTTCCCTGTGATGGCAGGTCATGGACATGTGGAGACTCATGGGCCATTTCATCACCCTCATCTCCCCTAGCGCTTACATAGCACTTTTCATCTGCAGAGTTCAAGCACTTTACAGTAATGCTTAGTGATGTTATCCCTAGTTCACAGATGGGAAACTGAGGCACAAAGCGGTGATGAGCTAGATTTCCCATTGGGACTTAGATGCCTAAAGCCCAGGTTTCGAGCACGGACTCCCAGAATTAGGTGCCACTGAAATCCCGAAAACCTCTGCCTGGTTGCCCCTAACTTTGCAGGGGCCTACACTCACTCAGCACCAACATTTCGATGGTAAAATTTCCCAAGGATCCTAAATTTCTGCTTCTGGGCCTGGGCAGTGCTGCTGCCTCACTCCAGGCATCCAGACACCTAAAGCCCAGAGGGATCCTCCAAGGAGGCAGCAGTGGAAAGCCTATCATGCCTGTGGGGCCCAATGCTGGAGCTGAGTCCCCCTTTTGGATCAAGGTTCAGGCAAAACCCAGAGGAGGTGCTGGCAGAGGCTCCTTAAGAACACTGAGTCCAGTGGTTAGCGCACTTGTCTGGCGTATGGGAGACTCAGGTTCTACTTTCCTCTGCTCTGCCTGATGGGAAGTGTAAGCTGGTCGTGTCGGGGCTCGTCCCCCTCAGGCGCGGTGGGGAGCCAGGGCGCCTCCTTACGCACTGCAGTCTGGGTCGGCTTAGCCCCTCAGCAGGTGTTGAGCGGGGTATAAGGTCTGTAAACTAGGTAGAGCCCCGGCCCTCTAGCCGGGGTCGGGTCTCTCAAAGTAAATAAGCCCCAGCCCTTGGACAGGGCGGGCAGTAATAGTTCAGGCTCAGGCCTTTAGCAGGGGCTGAGCAAACACAGTATCAGCCCGGGCCCTTGGCTCGGGCGGGGCACCAAACACAAGTCTAGTTCGCTCTGGCCCTCTGGGTCAGGGCAGAGCAGTGACAAAGTCAAAGGGGCCCAGCCCTTGGTTCGGGCGGGGCACCAAACACAAGTCTAATTAGCTCTGGCCCTTTGGGTCAGGGCAGAGCAGTGGCAATAGGAGGGAAGAGGGGGAGTCTGCCACCCGGTTGCAAGTGGCAGGGGGAACGCAGGCCCTCCCACTCCACTGCGTTCCAGCCCGGGGCCCTAGCAGCGGTCAAGACCCGCTGCGGTCAGTGGGGATCCTGGCTGCAACACACTGACATGGGTTCGGGCTCTTCAGGAGCCAAACCAAGGTCGGCTATCCCCGGGCCACTTCCAACCTCCCCCTCTCTGGGTACCTGGTCCTTGCTAGTGTCATCTGGTGGGTCCCAGACCATGGGTTCCTCTCGGTTCCGGTCGTGGGGAAGCTCAGGCCACTCCTCGGGGTATCGGGCACACGGCAGGTCAGGCCGACGTTCCTCCGGGTACTGGGTCTGAGGCAAGTGCAGCCAGCACTCCTCGGGGTAGTGGGCACGGGGCAGGTCCGGGCAGCGCTCCTCCGGGTAATGGGCGCAAGGCAGGTCCGGCCAGCGCTCCTCTGGGTAGTGGGCGCGGGGCAGGTCCGGCCCGGCAGGAGCCCGGGCACTAGCGTCTGTCCTCTCCAGCAGCCTACACCCAACTGAGTGCTGGGGCCGAGCTTTTATACTTCCTGTCCCGCCCCTTGACTTCTGGGGGGCGGGGACAGGCCGTGCTGACTCCGCCCACTGGGGCGCCTGCTCTGGCTCGTCCCCCTCAGGCGCGGCGCGGAGCCAGGGTGCCTCCTTACACACACCCCCATCAAGGCTGGCTCCCAGGCGATGGGGCCAGGCTCGTCCATGCCCCCCAGGTGGGAAAGGAACTCCGCGTTGGCGTGGTCCTTTCCTTCCCTGTGGCGGACGGTGAAGGCGTAGAGCTGCATGGCTAGGTACCACCGTTGAAGCTGCGCGTTGTGGTCCTTCATCCGGCCTAGCCATTGGAGGGCAGAGTGGTCAGTGACCAAAGTGAACAGGGCCCCAAGGAGGTAGTAACACAGAGCAGCGCAGGCCCACTTCACCGCGAGGGCCTCCTTTTCGACGACTGCATAGTTTTGTTCTCTGGGGAACAGCTTCTGGCTGATGTACAGAACCGGATGCTCCTCCCCATGCACCTCCTGTGAAAGGACAGACCCGAGCCCGACTTCCGACGCATTGGTTTGGAGGATGAATGGTCACTGGAAGTCCGGGCTAAACAAGACTGGCTTGCTGCAGAGGCTTGCCTTCAGTGATTGGAAAGCCTCGTCACACTCTGGGGTCCAGCGTACGTGTCGCGGGCTGTCCTTGGTAAGGAGCCCGGTCAAGGGGGCGGCCACTGCTGCAAACTGGGGGATGAACCTCCGATAATATCCCGCCAGCCCCAAGAACTGGTGGACTTGGTGCTTCGTGGTTGGCGGCGGACAGGTGGCAATGGCCTGAACCTTGTCCACAAGAGGTTTCACCTGTCCATTGCCAACGGTATACCCCAAGTAGGTGGTCTCACGCCAGCCGATGCGACACTTCTTAGGGTTGGCCGTCAACCCAGACTCCCGCAAGGACCTCAGGACGGCGACGACCTTGTCCAGGTGGGTCTCCCACTGCCGATTGTAGATGACCACGTCATCTAGATAGGCTGCGGCGTAGTCGTGGTGCGGTTGGAGGAGGCGGTCCATCAAGCGCTGGAATGTTGCGGGTGCCCCATGAAGGCTGAAGGGCATCCGCGTAAAGTGATACAGGCCGGTCGGCATGGTGAATGCAGTTTTCTCCCAGGAGGCCAGATCCAGGGGAATCTGCCAATACCCCTTGCTTAAGTCCAGGGTCGTAATATAGCGGGCCTCTCCCAACCGGGCCAGCAGCTCGTCTATTCGGGGCATGGGGTAGGCGTTGAATTTGGAGACGGCGTTGACGCGCCTAAAGTCGATACAGAAACGCTGGGAGCCATCGGGTTTAGGCAGCAGGATGATGGGACTACGCCACTCACTTTGTGATGGCTCAATTACTCCCAGGTCTAGCATTGCCCATACCTCGTCTTCAACGATTCGTCTGCGGTGATACGGCAGGGGTCTGGTCGTGGCCTGGATCACCACCCCCGGCTCCGTCTGAATCTGATGATAGGCCATGGAGGTGTATCCCGGCTGGGCCGTAAAAGTCTGGGGGAATGCGTGAAGGAGGCAGCGGGTTTGTTCAAGCTGCTCTTCTGTCAGCGTTTCCCCAAGCTGGGGTCCCTCGGGGTCTTCCGTAGTGTGTACTTGGGGCCCGAGTTCAGGTTCTGGCGGGCAGGGATTGATCAGCAATCCTTCTCGCTCCCGCCAGGGTTTAAGGAGGTTAACGTGATATCGTTGAAGCTCTTTCCACCGTCCGGGTTGATGAATGTCATAGGTGACGGGGCCCACCTTTCGCACCACCTCGTACGGGCCCTGCTGTCGAGCCAGGATCTTGGACTCGCTGGAGGGGAGGAGGAGTAAGACCCGGTCTCCAGGTTGGAAGTCCCGGGTGCGCGCATACTGGTTGTACGCCTGGGCCTGCATCTCTTGGGCAGCTTTTAAGTTTGCCTGTGCCAGGGTCCCAGCCTGCTTGAGACACTCTTGGAGCTGGATCACGTATTGCAGGACACCCTGGGCGGGTGAGTGGGTTTGCTCCCAGGTTTCCCTCATCAGGTCCAACAGGCCCCGCGGTTGGCGGCCATATAATAGCTCGAATGGCGAGAACTTGGTTGAGGCCTGGGGGACCTCTCGCACCGCCAAGAGCAAGGGCAGGAGTAGTTGGTCCCACTGGCGGAGGTCTTCTGGGGGGAATTTCTGCAACATATCCTTGAGGGTGCGATTAAACCTCTCTACCAAGCCGTCCGTTTGGGGATGGTACACCGAGGTTCGCAGTTGCTTGATCCCCAGGAGCCTGCACACCTGCTCCAACAGCTGCAAGGTGAAATTGGTCCCCTTATCCGTGAGGATCTCCCGGGGCAAGCCAACGCGGGCGAAGACCTTAACCAGCTCGCCTGCGATGGTGCGGGCGGTGATGTTCCGGAGCGGGATCGCCTCGGGGAACCGGGTGGCGTAGTCCAGCATCACGAGTATGTACTAGTACCCCGCAATACTCTTAGGGAGGGGTCCCACCAGGTCCATGGCCACCCGCTCAAAAGGGGTCTCGATTAACGGCATCGGGACCAGTGGTGCCTTGGGTGTCCTCGCTGGCGCAGTCAACTGGCACTCGGGGCACGAGGTACAATAGTCCTTCACCTCGCAATATATCCCCGGCCAATAGAAGCGCCCCAATATTCGGGCCAGGGTCTTTTCAGTACCCAGATGTCCAGCAGCCGAGACATCATGGGCCAGTTTCATGACTGCCCGCCGATGACAGCGGGGTACGAGGAGTTGTGATCGGGGCTCCTTGGTGTGTGGGTCCCTCTCGACCCGATACAGGCGGTTCTGGCGCAACTCGAAGTGTGGCCACCGGGCAGCTCGCCCAGGATCGAGGATAGTGCCATCCACGGCGGTGAGCTGTTCATATGCCTCGCTGAGGGTGGGGTCCACTCTTTGGTCCCGGAAGAAGTCCGTGGGGGCTGAGGGATCCCTGGCCTCGCCCGGGGAAGCATCGTCCCCATCCTCAGTGGAGGGGTCCTCCGGGGGGTCCAGCTCATCCTTCTCCATTTCTGGGGGCCTCTGCTCATCGTCCTTCCCTCCTGAGGCTTCTCCTTCCAAAGCTGGTACGGGACCCAGGCTGCACCCGGCATGTCGGCGTAGGACAGCCGGAAACCCGGGATAGTCCCGGCCCAGGATTACTGGATAGGCCAGACTTGGTGCTAGACCTACCACCATCCGTCGGGTCTCCCCGTCAATTGTCATTTGCGCCCAGGCGCTGGGGTACGGCCGTACGTCGCCGTGGATACATTGTAACCGAATTTCCCCCAGGCGTGCATCCGCTGGGGGACCTAAGTGGTTGCGGATTAAGGTCTGTCCACAACCGGAGTCGAGGAGGGCCACGGCAGGATCCCTCCACCATCACAGGCGCCGTAATCTTGGCGGGTTGTCGGCGCCGGGCCTGAGCCTCCCGGAGCAGACTTGGCCAAAGGTACACTCCATTTGGGGGCAATCCCTCTGGAGATGTCCCGACTTGCCGCAGGAGAAACAAGGCCGTAGGTCGGGTTGTCCGACTCGGGGCCGGGTCCTCGGGGAGTCCCTGGCGGAGTTCCAGGGCACCTTCCGGGGAGCGGGCGTTGGGGCTTGGGCCGGCCGTGCTGGTGGGGCTGCAGCCCGCGTGGGTGTCGCCTTCTTCCCGGGGTCAGGGCATTCTGGTCCTGGTGGGGTTGGTCGGCCTATCGGGCCCATCGGGCTTCTGCCGCCAGGGAGTCCTCCATCAGGGTGACAGCGGCGGCCAGTGTTGCTGGTCGATGACGGAGGACCCAGACCCTTCCTCGCAGTGGCAGGATGTGGGTGAACTGTTTGAGGATCACTTGCTTGGCTAGCTCTTCCGACGTTCGACGGTCGGGCTGCAACCACCGCCGGGAGGTCTCCCACAGTTCCTGGGCCACTATACGAGGCCGGGCCCCCATGGGATATGTCAGGCCCCTGAACCGCTGTCTAAACGTCTCCGGGCTCACATCGAGGGCGTCCAGGATGGCAGATTTCACCTGCCCATAGTCCTGGGCGGCCTCGGTAGACTGCCTGAGCCACTCCTGTCAGGTATGGCGCCAGGATGGAGGCCCAGTGGTCAGGGTTCCACCCCGCGACGGTGGCCACCCGCTCAAAGGTTACCAGGAAGGCCTCCGGGTCATCACCCGGGCCCAACTTGGTCAGTTGGATTGGTGGGCGGGGTCCCGGGCCGCCATCGGTGCCCCTCGACTGGACCGCCTCTCGGGGCCCCCGCTCCACTGCAAGGTGCTGGAGGCATTTCAGCTGGAACTCCTGCTGCTGCTGAACCAGGTCCTGGATCAGCTGGCGTTGTTGAGTCCCCAGCTGCTCGACGAGCTGCTGCTGCTGCTGAAGCTGGGCAGCCTGCTGCTCCTCTTGCCATCGTGCCTGCGCCGCCTGCTGCCGATCCTGGTTCTCGGTCAGAAGGGCGGCGAGGTGGGAAAGGTCCATCTCGGGGGAGGGAGCTCCCTCTCCCGCGGCCCCCCGTTCACCGGCATTCAGGGTCCGCGCCCACATCCTGGCGCTGTGTACCTCCCAGTGGTGCTTCCACGTGTAAGCCGGTCGGGTCGGGGCTCGTCCCCCTCAGGCACGGTGGGGAGCCAGGGTGCCTCCTTACGCACTGCAGTCCGGGTTGGCTTAGCCCCTCGGCAGGTGTTGAGTGGGGTATAAGGTCTGTAAACAAGGTAGAGCCCTGGCCCTCTAGCCGGGGTCGGGGCTCTCAAAGTAAATAAGCCCCAGCCCTTGGACAGGGCGGGCAGCAATAGTTCAGGCTCAGGCCTTTAGCAGGGGCTGAGCAAACACAGTATCAGCCCAGGCCCTTGGACAGGCCAGGCAGTAATAGTTCAGGCTCAGGCCTTTAGCAGGGGCTGAGCAAACACAGTATCAGCCCAGGCCCTTGGACAGGCCGGGCAGTAATAGTTCAGGCTCAGGCCCTTAGTAGGGGCTGAGCAAACACAATATCAGCCCGGGCCCTTGGCTCGGGCGGGGCACCAAACACAAGTCTAGTTCGCTCTGGCCCTCTGGGTCAGGGCAGAGCAGTGGCACAGTTAAAGGGGCCCAGCCCTTGGTTCGGGCGGGACACCAAACACAAGTCTAATTAGCTCTGGCCCTTTGGGTCAGGGCAGAGCGGTGGCAAAGTCAAAGGGGCCCAGCCCTTGGTTCGGGCGGGGCACCAAACACAAGTCTAATTAGCTCTGGCCCTTTGGATCAGGGCAGAGCAGTGGCAATAGGCGGGAAGAGGGGGAGTCTGCCACCCGCTTGCGGGTGGCTGGGGGAACGCAGGCCCTCCCACTCCACTGCGTTCCAGCCCGGGGCCCTAGCAGCGGTCAAGACCCGCTGCGGTCAGTGGGGATCCTGGCCGCAACACACTGACATGGGTTCGGGCTCTTCAGGAGCCAAACTAAGGTCAGCTATCCCTGGGCCACTTCCAACCTCCCCCTCTCTGGGTACCTGGTCCTTGCCAGTGTCGTCTGGTGGGTCCCAGACCATGGGTTTCTCTCGGTTCCGGTCGTGGGGAAGCTCAGGCCACTCCTTGGGGTATCAGGCACACGGCAGGTCAGGCAGACGTTCCTCCGGGTACCGGGTCTGAGGCAAGTCCAGCCAGCGCTCCTCGGGGTAGTGGGCGCGGGGCAGGTCCAGCCAGCGCTCCTCTGGGTAGTGGGCGCGAGGCAGGTCCGGGCAGAACTCCTCTGGGTAGTGGGCGCGTGGCAGGTCCGGCCCAGCGGGAGCCCGGGCACCAGCGTCTGTCCTCTCCGGCAGCCTGCCCCCAACTGAGTGCTGGGGCCGGGCTTTTATACTTCCTGTCCCGCCCCTTGACTTCTGGGGGGCGGGGACAGGCCGTGCTGACTCCGCCCACTGGGGTGCCTGCTCTGGCTCGTGCCCCTCAGGCGCGGTAGGGAGCCAGGGCACCTCCTTACAGGAAGGAAGAGTTTGAATAGAGACTTACCACATATCGGATGACTGCCCTAACCACGTGGGTCTCAGATATTCTGATGTGAGGGTCCCCCTCAATCTCTTCTGATCATGCTGCTGCACTTTGGCTAAATAATTCAATAATCCCTGGGCCAGAGTGAGAGGTGGGAGGCTCTCTAGCAGGGCGGGCAAACTTTTTGGCCTTAGGTCCACATCAGGTGCCAAAATTGTATGGAAGGACAGCTAGGGAAAGCTGGGGGAGGCTGTACCTCCCCAGCTAGGCATGGCCTGGCCCCCACCCCCTAGGGACATTTTGCACGCATGTGCGCGTACACACACACACACACACACACACACACACACACACAAAATATGTTTTCAACAAACAATTTAATCCTGGTACACAGTGATGATGATTGTGAAGCTTGGTTGAGGTGGAGGAACCAGAGGGTGGGATATTTTCCTTACTGCTAAATGATGAAATAGCAGTTGGCTGAGCCCTCAAGGGTTAACTCTCTCACTCTGCAAGGCAGCAGTAATGGAGGGAGATACGTGCATTTCCCTTAAGTACACTGCCTTGTTAATTAGATCAGCTTGCTGAGACTGCAGCCCTGGTGTGTCCCTCCTGCTCTGTGGAAGATGGGATAAGCAGGATGCAGGAGCAGGGGGGAGGGAAACACCCTGACATTAGCCCCCATCTTCCTTCCCTCCTCCCCGGCACAGCAAGCAGGCGATTTGGAGAGCAGCTCCAAGGCAGAGGGCAGGAGCAGCACATGGCAGTGGGGGCTGGGACACAGCTGAACTGCAGGCAGCTGCTGCACAGGGAACTTAGGTGAGTGGGGAGCTGATAGGGAGCTGCCGGTCCACCCAGGTTCCAAGCCCCGACCAGCTCGCTCCAATGGGCTGCTCTTCCTGCAAGCAGTAGACAAAGCAGGCAGCTGCCAAACGACGTTAGAAGGGAGCATTGCGCAATTTTAAACGAGCATGTTCCCAAATTGATCAGCAATGGAACAGTGAAACACTATTAACAGGGACGATTTGAAGCGAGTAGTTACTGTATATTGATTTCAATTACAACACAGAATACAAAGCGTACAGAGATCCCTTAATTTTTTTAATTACAAGTATTTGCACCTTAAAACACCCCCAAAAGAAATCATATCTTTCAATTCACCTATCACAAGCACTCTTGTGCAATCCCTTGATCATGAAAGCTGAACTTACAAATGAAGAATTATGTAAAAAATACCTTCATTCAAAAATTAACCGATGTAAAATTTCAGAGTTCAAAACTCCACCCGGTGCTACTTCTTGTTCAGCCAATTGCTTAAACAAAGAAGTTTGTTTCCATTTGCAGGAGGTAATGCTGCAAGTTCAAAGAGGCAATCTTATGACACTGTTGCAGCTGGAGTCGCATGATATTGACATACCAGATGCTTTAAAGATGCCTATGTCCCTTCATGCTTCAACCACCGTTGCTTAACCTCCCTTCCCCTGGCCTGTTATACCTGCTGCTCATGCTCAGACCAGAGCAGATTATTCTTCAGCTTTTCAGCCTCTTCTAGGGTCTGTGAAGAAAATTTTTCGTCTGACACTAGAGTTGCCAATTCTCCTGGAGCAAAGACCATTTGTGGCAATGGCATCTCGTCCCGGAGAGTTGGAAATCTTATCTGCCAGGAAAATCCCTCAGGCTGGAATATCCCATCTGCTTGCCTACTGCCGAAGGAGAGTCAATTGGCATTTATTTATTTTTTGAGCTTCTCCCACAGACATAGCTGCTATTGCCCATTGGGGTGGATTCATTAACTCTCCCGCAGGTGCAGTACAGAAAAGTGCTCCCTGTAGGAAGGTGCTACTTCCAGTGAACTGAGTATGCTCAGTAACATCTGCTGAAGCCACTCCCCTTCATCCCGCCCTTACTAAGTGTAAGATTATGCCGAGTGCTTTTTACAGGGGTTAAAAAGAGGCAGAGGGGGCAAATCAGAGGAGGGGGCAGCCAGGTTCTGAGCATGGGGCAAAAATTGATTGGTCGAGGGGTCAGGCACCTGACAAACACCTGCCAGGAATGGTCTCGATCAGGGGGTCAGCAACCTTTCAGAAGTGGTGTGCCGAGTCTTCATTTATTCACTCTAATTTCAAGCTTCGCGTGCTGGTAATACATGTTAACATTTTTAGAAGGTCTATCTGTTTATGTCTATAAACTATTGTGGTATGCAAAGTAAACAAGTTTGTTAAAATGTTTAAGAAGCTTCATTTAAAATTAAATGAAAATGCAGATATCAGTTTAGTGCAGTGTTTCTTCACCTGGGGTGCACGCACTCCCTGAGGCAGGGCCGGTGCAAGGATATTTTGCACCCTGGGCAAAACTTCCACCTTGCGCTCACACCCCTTACACTTCAGTTCATTGAGGAGCAAATCCCAACAAGCCTTTATAGACCCCAGGGGCCAGCCATGTCCAGGGGCTGCTCACCAGACCAGGTTCCTCCCTCCCCGCCTCCTGAACTCCCCTGGAGGGTGCACAGCACCCCCCCATGAACCTTCTCCACCTCACCCCGGTGTGTTCCGCCCCGAGTCCACTCACTGGCTTTGCTGGGCTTGGGCCGCTGCAGCAGCTCGGCAGGGAGGAGCCGCCTTCCAGAGGCACTGGAGAGCCAGAACAAAGGCTTGGGACAGCAGCGAGCCAAATAATCAGCTGGATGATTGAGGGGCTAAAGGAGCATTCAAGGAAGACAAGGCTGTTGCAGACAGGGCCGGTGCAAGGATATTTTGTGCCCTAGGCGAAAATTCCATCTTGCGCCCCCCCCCCCACAAATCACATACATTATACGCAATACACGGTCACAGAGTAACATGTTATAATTTAGAATTTATGTTTCCGCGCTTTAAGTTTAGCAAATTTAGAAACAAGTTCCTCCAAATCAATGCTGTGAGCAATGTCATGTTCTATTGACAAGGTAGATAGCCCAACAAGTCTTTGTTGCAACATTGATGTTCGCATATATGTTTTTATCAACTTGAGCTTCGAGAAGCTTTGCTCACCACTGGCCACAGAACCTGGGAAAGTCAAGAGGATGCGAAGAGCAATAACTGTGTTAGGGACACTATCTGTCAGCTTACTTTCCCATATGAAGTTCAATACATCTTGCGGTGATGAACTCCTTTGGATTCGTCTTGCAATAGCTTGCAATTCACTGCACAAGTCAAAGGCATCAATATCCTTGGATTCACCATGTTGCAAAGCTTTCTCCAGATTCAAGCAATGTTCCATAATTTGCTTTGGTGTTTTATTTTGCAAACTGTAAACATCATATATGAAGCCAAATACTGAACTAATTTGCTGCATCAGTGTGAATCTTTCTTCAACCGAATGTATTGCTGTGTCAATGACTGCAAAGTAAAAGTTCACTTTGAATTTTTCTTTCGGATCATAAAAAGGTTCGTCATCTGCTTCATATGTGAACTGCTTCCTCTTCTTTCTAATACGGATTGGATCTGGTTCAAAAAGTGCCGGTACATCCAACTCCTCCGCAAGTTCACCTGCATCTACCAATGTTTTCTCAAAGGCTGCGTCACTTCTGTGGCCAACAAGAAACTTCTTGGTTTCTCCAAGTTGATTAATGGCATCACATATATCAAATTCTTTTGCCTGAAGTTGTTTGCTAGTTCTGTTGATCTCAAACAATATGTCATACCACAAAACAAGAGAAACAAGAAACTTGAAACTAGAAATGGCTTTTGTAAGAGCCTTTGCATCAACTCGTGATGTATTGCCAGATGATCCTGTCAGAGTATTGTCTTCATAGATGTCTACCAGAGCATCACAGATGTCACCAATAAAAGCAGGATGGAAAAGCTCCCCCCGCAGAAGACCTAAGACATGATCACTGGATACATAAACAGACACCTGTCCCTCATAACAGGCACTACGTCATAACATGCCAATTTTGCTCTGGACAGAATATCATAGAGGAATACTATGCATTCAGTGGTCTCTACAGTGGCCAAGCAACAGCATGACAACTAAGCTAACCAGTCCATCCAACCTTTTTGACTGCTTCTTGGGCACTGGTGAGGGGTAGTGGTGCCAGACTGAGCCCGGTGATGGGTGCACTACAAATCGACAAACTGAGGCAAGGTGCTGGGCCTAGAGTCCGGCTGAGACTGCTGTCCTGCCCCAAGTGGAGCACAGCCTCCATGAGGAGAAAACTCAAACAAATATGACACTCCTTCTGCATCATTCCCCCAAGCACTTCTTCAGGCAGCTGCTATGGGGGTCACTCACAGGCTTAGGCCTGCCTGTTGCAGGCAAAACACAGCAGCAGGGTGTAAAACTGAGACAGGGCTGCCCAGAGGACTCAGGGGGCCTTGGGCAAAGCAAAATCGGGAGCCTCCTGCATAAAACATTTGCAATACTATAGTAACATGTATTAAGAAATGTAAAAAATAACTAGTGAAATACATTAAAAACTAATTTGTAATAATTTGAAAATAAACTCAAAACATTATTTCAAAACATTAAAAGCTGTAATGGTATGTATACATTTGCAATTACATTATGGGCAGTTGCTGGGTGATTGTGATAGTTGGTACCAATGGGCTGTCGTTGCCTGGGGGTGGTGCTGTTGTTGCCCACAGCTGGGTGGGGAGCTGGGCTCTGGGTCCAGGGATGCCCAGCTCACAAGGGCTGGGCTCAGGGATGTGAGGAGATAGGGTCAGGGGGGTGTCCAGCTCAGAGGGGCTGGGCTCACAGCTGGGGGTGAGGGCTGTTGGGGGGATGGGGTCAGGGGGTTTCCAGCTCAGAGGGATTGGGCTCAGAGCTGGGGTCAGGGCTTTGCGGGGGATGGGGTCGAAGGGGTTTCCAGCTCAGAAGGACTGAGCTCGGAGCTAGGGGTAAGGGCTGTGGGGAGATGAGGTCGAAGGGGTTTCCAGCTCAGAAGGACTAGGCTCGGAGCTCGGGGGTCAGGGCTGTGGGGGGATGGGGTCAGGGGGGTGCCTAGGGGCACTGGGGCAGCTCAGTTCTGCAGGTTGCTGTTCTCTCCAGCCATCCAGGCACAAGGGGAGCAGGAGCAGGGACTAGCTAAGGACCAAGGGGGCAGGAGCACAGGCACCTGAGGCCGACATGTGGGGAGGCACTTGCTTACCTTGCCCAGTGCATGAGCACCAGGGTCCTCGTTCTTCCTCCGTTCCACCAAACAACTGCTGAGGCTCTTTTCTTCTCCGTGCCCCTCGCTGGGGCTGACGTGGAGGCTGAGCCAGGGGGCAGCCGCGGCTTTCCTCCAGAAGCGAAGCCCTGGTGTTGCGCCGCTGTCGTACGGCCCCTACCACGTGCCCTAAGCAGAGCTGCGCAGCTCTGCCCAGCTGCTGGCGCCCCCGTCGGGCAACAAGAAAAATTGCAGAGGCTGGAGCCCCTGCTCTGGGAGAGAGAGGGATTCTGAGCCTCTGCCTGCAGCTCAGGGATTCCCCTGGATCAGCGCAGCAACGGTCAGCCGAAACCTCTGGGCTGCCGCGGCGGCAGGCTGACCTCGGGGGTGCCCTGGGCTGCCGGGCTGCCACAGCGGCTCCCTGACTCCAGGGGTGCCCCTGGTTGTTGGGCTGCCGCGCGGCAGCGCGCTGACCCCGGGGGCGCCCTGGGCTGCCAGCTGTAGGTAGCTGCTGCCGCGGGCAGCTCAGACTGCCTCTCCAGGAGCAGCGGCTGCAACCATTTAAAAAAATTTTGGGGGGTGCCGCTTTTTGGTGCCCTAAAATCTTTGCGCCCTAGGCAACCGCCTAGTTCGCCTAAATGGTTGCACCGGCCCTGCCCGGATACGCATCCCTTGTATGGCCCTTACAAGATTTAACCCTCAATAAGGTCACCGATCCCATTCCATGGCCCAAGAAGCAAAGGAAGCATTCCAACAAGTCAAAAATGCCTTGGCCAAAGCCCCTGCTTTAGGCCTCCCAGACTATAAAAAACCTTTTTCCTTGTTTTGCCGTAAAAAGGAGAGTTCGGCTCAAGGAGTCCTTACGCAATCACACGGGGAGAAAAACTGACCCGTTGCTTATTTTAGCTCCTCATTAGATCCTGTGGCAGCAGGATTATCCCCATGCCTTTGATCTGTAGCGGCCGCCGCAATGTTAGTCGAAGCTTCTGCTTCACTTGTCTTAGGCAGTCCTTTGACTGTTGCAGTTCCCCATGCTGTTACAGCTCTTCTGACTAAAAGTAAAACTCAGCATCTTTCAAACTCTCGGCTTACAAAGTATGAAATGCTTCTTTTAAATGCTGCAAATGTTACCTTAATTAGATGTCCAGTACTTAATCCTGCTTCTCTTCTACCTACTACAAACGATGGGGAACCACATGATTGCTTATCCATAACTGCTGAGTTATCTGCCCCTAGACCTGATCTGCAGGATATTCCCCTGCAAAATCCAAAGTTGATTTATTTTGTGGATGGTTCCTGTTTAAGGAATTCAAAAGGCCAGCTAGTGGCGGGATATGCTGTTTGTGATCAGCAGAGTATTATAAAGGCTTTTTCCCTTCCCTCAGTGAAATCAGCCCAAGTTGCTGAACTATTCACCCTTACTAGAGCTTGCTGCTTGGCACCCAGCATGTCCGTCACTATTTATACAATTCTAAATACGCTTTTAAAGTAGTACATAATTATGAACAATTGCGGAAATATAGGAGTTTTCTCACCTCTACTGGAGTGCCTATCAGTCACGGCCCATATGTCAGTGCTCTTTTGTCTGCTCTTCAGTAGCCTTCTGCCATAGCTGTAGTTAAATGTCCTGCCCATCAGAAACCCCACGACGACGTTACTCGAGGAAATGCCCTGGTGGATGCTGCTGCCAGGCAGGCGGCCCTTGAATACTCATCATTGGAACTGACAAATATTTTTCAAGCAGTCTACTTGTTTCACAAATATTAACTAAGAAACTGTTGCCATAATCTATATATTGTACACTTATCTGTTCATCAGATAGTTTCTCTTTTACTACAGCTCGATACCATAAGCCATCTTCTGAAAAAACTGCACAAATTAAGTCTCCTACTTGTACCTGTTGTTGACCGAGACCCTCTGTTCCTGTTTGATCGTTTAATCCTTCTGAAATATTGTAAAGTTGAGGCTCATCACTTGCTAATTGAATATAAAAATCGGAAGGGTTATTTACATGAGAAATGTATACTGAAGTTTTCAGACCAGGCACTAAGTTCCTTGGAGGTAAGTCACATATGCTTTTAAGTGGAAAAAGTATACTATTTTCTCCTTGATTTCTAGTTTTAACAGCATCAGGTTTAACAGTATCAGATTTTATCTCTTTCTTTATAAAGGTTAAAGGTTTATTTTCACCTACTTCTTTACTGACTAAGGAAGTACTTGCTGATAGAAAAACATTGTTACTGTTAAATCTTTCCACAGATCCTAGAAACTTGGTTGACAACTCTCTTTCTCCAGCAGGTTGGAAGTGTTTTACATCCTTACATGCAAAACTGGTCTTGGTATTGCATTCTTCTCCTTGGATTTCAAATCTCCAAGTTTTAGTCTCAGACTCTCTCATGTATGTTGCTGATGACTTCAGGTTTTCATTCCTCTCTTCTTTGGCATTAATGTTTTTAGAGTGTAGAGTTTCATTTTCTACATATTTGTTAGAGTCTGTATTTCTTGGTAAACTTAAATCCTCTTTCATTTTTGGATTAATTTGAATATTACCATCATACATTTCAACTATCCGTTTTCCATCAGATTCTTTTGCTACCACTATCATCTTTAAAGGCTTATCCAAGACAGTGGTTTCAAACCATGTGGTAGCTTCTTTCGGTACATTAGAGATATCAGATAGTGAACATTTTATGGCTTGCATTGGCAAAAGCAAGATATCATATGCATCATTGGGTTAGGAATCAAGTCTTCTTTCTTTACCACCTGTGTATTCCCAAAATCTACAAAGAAGACTTCTTTATTAGGTTTGGTTTTCAAAACTGCTCCTCTGTACCAGTGATTGTCAGTATACCTTGCAAGATATAGGTTTCCAGGGTTTTGTGATATTTTTAAACTGTGCAGTACTTTTCCTAGTAGACCAATGTTATCTGTGAGCTGTTCTAGGACATTTGCACTTCTGGCAAGTTGGTAGTAAAATTTCCATGGATTATCAACATGTGTTACATAAATCTCTTCTTCACTTCCAATTTTGATGTCATGTGGAGAATAATAGTAAGAGTGTAGCTGAACGGAGGATGCCAGAGGTTTTTGAGGTGGTACAGGTCTGGCCAATCCTTTCTCTGTTAAAAAATGGCACACGCTCTGAAAAGGCGTAATTAAGTCCACAACATTAAACAGCTCTTTATTGTTTATGGCAACTAGAGCAAATATTGTACACTTCAGTTCCAAATGATCTGCTCTGTGATCAACAAACTCCTGAAAAGCTAGGATTGCTTCTTCATCCCAAACAAAAGGATCCTGACCATTTGGTTGGATTACATTGTAAAGGCTGCATCTGAAAGCCTGAGCCTTTAATTTCAGAAAGTTTGCATTAATGGAGCAGAGATTCTCTACAGAAACCAGCTCCTTGTTCCCATAGTCAACATTGATTACTTCTACCTGTTCTGTAGAACACTCTCCACTAATAATCAAAGCTCTGTACCATTTCTCATCCTCTGAATACTTAGCTAAACACACTCGACTTGCCCAATGATGTGGCTGTGCTGACATCTTGCAATAATTCTGCATTTCAGCCATTAATGACTTAAGTTCTTGATTATTTCTACTCAACTGACACCAAAAGTAGCCAGGACTTTCAGCATACGATATTACCACCTGAACTGTATTACCAACTTCCAGCTGACCTTCATAAGGAGATCCTGTTTTTATTTCCAAGTTGTATTGTATTAGAGAGGAGGGCAGATTTAGGTTTCCCTTAATTTTTTTTTCATCAGGAGCTGAGTAACTTGATAAATGGCAACTTTCTGCAGTAGGCTGGTCTTTGACTGTCAAAGGCATAGAGGGATTCAGCGCTATATTGTCTCTTACTGTTTTGGTTTGCACTCCACTATTCCTGGCTGTTGAACTCACTAGCTCCCCCTTGCCAGCATGTTCTTTGGGATCCTGCCTCAGAGACTGAGCAGATAACTTCTGAAGAGTCTCTGGAATATCAGCCCCTTGGAATTTTGCATAGCCTCCTTGGGACAAAATTTTGCTTATATTTTTCTCCCCTGTTTGAGACTGATCAAGAACTTCAATCACATGCTTGTCACCCTGTGTATCCAACACCCGGATCACCAGCTCTTTGCTCTGCACTGTCCTTTTAAAGTGAGCCACAGCCTCTTTACTCCACGTCTTTCCCAGGGGACAGACATCTGCTAAACAGCACTTCAGAGCTACAGCAGGCAGCTCCCTGAACTGAGGTAGCAGCTCCTTCACCTCATCCCAGTTCAAGATCTCCTTGTTGCCTCTATCCACCAGGTGCACTTCCACCCCGAGCCCCAGCACACTGCCTAATATCCGGCTGTTATCACCATTCTCCTTCAGCTGCAACCAGAACTCGGATGGGTCTCTGACGAAGGACACCCGTGCATGGAAGAAAACTCCCACCTTCACCCGCACGCCCGGCAGATGGGCAGCAGCCGGGTCCCTCGGAGCCGCAGTTTCAGGGAGTGTGTCCGGCGGCAGCCCCGGCTCCTTAGGAGGGGCGGCATCCTCCTCTTCCGGTCGCTCCTGCACTCCCTGGCTGCCCTGCAGGAGGCTGTGGGCCAGACAGTGGGTCTGCACCCCATAGAGGCAGTTCAGGTTAAGGCCATTCTCCCCATACAGGTTCACATAGTAGAGGTGCTCAAAGGGATTGTAGGCTTTGATGCGGGCGCTCACCGCCTTGCCCAGCAGCAGCGCCTTGAGCCCGCTGAGCTGGGAGCGGGACCAGCTGCATCCCCCCTCTGAGATGCCCTGCAGTGCGAACGGGTAGGTCACTACCGGCATGTGGAAACACTCCAAGGGCAGGTGGCAGAGGCTAGCCCCGGTGACCAATTCCTTCCTGCCGTAATCCACGCAGATCACATGGGCCACCAGCCGACTCTGCTCCTCGGGGAAGATCTCCAGCAACAGCGCGCGGTACCAGCGCCTATCTATGCCGCGTGCAGCGCAAGAGGAGACCGGTTTGGGGAGCGGATTCTGCTCCTGCCTGGCCGCCATCTCGTAGATCTGGTGCAAGGAGTCCGAGAGGCGCTGGATCTCCTGGGAAAGGCTCTGCAGCTGGCAATAGACGCGGTGCAGGTCGGAGATCTGGGTCACCAGCACCGGCACAGTCACCCCCAGCTGCAGCTGTGGGTAGAAGAAATCCAGGGTGGCTGGGCCGGATTGGGGAGTGGTAGCAACAGGGTATTGCTGAGCCGAAGTAGGGCCGGGGAGCTCCAGCTTGGGCTGGCGGGACGGTGCCAGGCAGCGCTTGAGCAGGGTTTGGAAACAGCTGGGAGTGACCTGCTTGGCCAGGTCCAGGTGGTGAATCTGGGCCAGCAGCCAAGGCAGCTCGAGCAGGACCAGGCGCTGCGGCATCAGCACCTCTTGGACCAGCCCCGACACCTCCTTGGTGTTCAGGTAGTTCAGGAACTCCAGGGCACCCGCCGACCAGCTGGTGGCTGGCTGCTCCCCGGCTCCCGGCGGCACCAGGACGGCCAGCAGGCAGCCCAGCACCTGAGAGGACAGGTGGAAGAATTCGTCCTTGCCCGAGGCCAAGTAGTAGGCGTCGGCCGCCACCGTGTGACCCTCATCCAGCAGGAAGACTCGGCAGTGCTGGCCTTGGCAGTTCACGACCTGGCAGCGGTGCCAACGGTCCCCTAGTTCCACCAGACACAGGTCCCCTGGGTACAGTCCGGCCCCCGCCGCCAGCCAGACGGCTCCCGGGGCGCCGACCAGGCGTGGCCCAGCCCTAGCCTGGATGTCCTGGTACAGCCGGGCATACTCCTCCCAGCGCTCGCCCAGCAGGCCCCACAGCCGCACCAGCGGCAATTCCGGGTGAACGTCCACGAAGGAGACCCTCAGGCTGATGGTGGTGCCGGGGCTGGAGATCCCCTGCATGGAGCACATCCTGCAGCGCTGCCGCCCTGGGACAGGAGCTAACAGCTGGGTATAGAGGCACAAGACCATCACGCACGAAGCCACCCCACTACGCCTATAGCACTGCACGGTCCTAGGCTGGTCTTCCTCAAGTGATCCTTCCCGCCGCCGCTGGATGGTCGGTGCGCTTGGCTGAAAGGAAAGTCCATTAAACGAAGGAGGTTTGTGTTAGGAGGGAGGTCGTGCTGGTCCGGTCCATTTTGCCCGGGAGGGGGTTAAGGACAGAATGGCGGCCCTTGCTGTTAGCGGGAGGGGGGGCCAGGGATGAAGGGTGTCCTCCGGGTCAGGGCGCCGCCAGAGGGAGCAGCAGGCAGCTCCACCAGTGGTGCCTGCGGAGGGTCCAGTGCTCCACGGCTACGGTGGAGCTGCTGCAGAGGTCCACCGGAGCCGCACGAGCAGCCGACCGTCCACAGGCACCACTGCGGCAGCTTCACCCATCCCCGGAACACCAGACAGCCCACAGGCACCACTGTGGCAGCTCCATGGGAACTGCCTGCCGCTACCTCCGGCGGCACCCTGACCCAGAGGACACCCTGGGCTGCCGGTTGCCACAGCGGCTCCCTCACCCAGGGTCAGGACACCTCCGTGGCAGCCGGCTGCCCGGGGTTTCCCTGGGCCAGGGGACACCCTGGACTGCGGGCTTCCGAGGTGCCGCCCTGACCCAGGGGACACCCTGGACTGCGGGCTGCAGTGGCGGCGCCCTGACCCAGGGGACACCCTGGACTGCGGGCTGCAGCGGAGGCACCCTGACCCAGAGGACACCCTGGACTGCGGGCTGCCATGAAGTTGCCCTGACCCAGGGGACACCCTGGACTGCGGGCTGCAGCGGAGGCGCCCTGACCCAGAGGACACCCTGGACTGCGGGCTGCCACGGAGGTGCCCTGACCCAGGGGACACCCTGGACTGCGGGCTGCAGCGGAGGCGCCCTGACCCAGGGGACACCCTGGACTGCGGGTTGCCGCGGTGGTGCCCTGACCCAGGGGACACCCTGGACTGCGGGCTGCAGCGGTGGCGCCCTGACCCAGGGGACACCCTGGACTGCGGGCTGCCACAAAGGTGCCCTGACCCAGGGGACACCCTGGACTGCAGGCTGCCACGGAGGCGCCCTGACCAAAGGGACACCCTGGGCTGCCGGCTGCCGCCGGCAGCTCAGACTCCCTGTCTGTCCCAGCAGCAGTGGCTGCACAACCATTTAAAAAAATTGGGGGGCGCTTTTTGGCACCCCCAAATCACGGCAGCCTAGGCAACTGCCTAGTCCACCCAAATGGTTGCAACGGCCCTGCTGGAAACTAAAGGAGTGGTGGTGGGGGCTAGAAGAGGGAGGGGGTGGGAGGAATTTGAGGGGCTAGAAGAGTGGGGGAGGATGGGAGGTATTTGGAGGAAGGAAGCTAGAAGAGGAAGGGGTGGGAGGTGTTTGGGGGGTGGGACAAGAAGGGGGAGAATTTGAGGGGAGAGGAGGTAGAAGACAAGGAGGATGGGAGGTATTTGGGGAGAGGGGGTCTAGAAGAGGAGGGGTGGGAGTGACTGGGGGAAGGGAGAAGAAGAAGGGAGGATGGGAGATATTTGGGGGCAGGGGCTAGGCAAGGGGGGTAGGAAGTATTTCAGGGACAGGGAGTATTTGGGGAGGGGCGTGTGGAGAGTATTTGGGGGCAGAGGCAGAAGGGGGTGGGAGGCATTTGGAGAGGGGGCCGGAAAGATATTGGGGGTGGAGGGTAGAAGGGAAAAGGAGGCACTGGGGGGCCAAGGGGGTATTTGGGTAGCTCAGAGGCCCCCCCGCGCCGCCTTTACCGGCTACCGCTCCGGGCTGCGCCACCTGCTGCTCAAAAGCCGCCTGGCACGTGACGTCCCTTGCGAAGCTCCGCTCCTCCCGATACAGCCAATAGGTCGAGGAAACAGAGCCCTGACCAATCGAAGCTCAAGAAAAATCACCCCTGCTCCCCCGTGTTTGAGTGCGAGGGTGGGAGCTGCCTGGAGTGATCATACCCCCCGCTCCAGGGTGCAGGAGGGACCAGACCCCCCCACGGTGCGGCGGGGGGGGGAAGCAGTCACCAGACCCCCGCCCTCCGGATGGAGAGGGCAGAGGGGGTGCAGACACACTGGAGCTGGTGGCACTTTGCACAGCCACTGCTGTGATGAGTTGGCGAGTCTCAGCCTGTGCTCCTGCTGTCACCCATCTCCCAGCCCCCCAGCTTGTCTAGGGGCGCCTCCCTTTACCGCCCCCGGGAGCCGCGGAGTCAGTGGCAGTGGTTCTGTAGGGGGCCATGCTAACTAACTAAGCCCTCTCAACAGACTCACTCGATCCTTCCTGCGGACTTTATTCTGCTGAGGGGGACCCTGATATCCAGCTTTCCCTGGGGGAACCTCCCCCAATGGGCTGTCTGCTGTGGAGCCCCAAGACCCTCCCAGTCCCCACCAGCAGGGGCTGGGAGTGGGGTAAATGCCCCTGAGGCAGTCACATCCCCTCCCCCGCCGGCTACATGCTGGGAATCCAGGCTGGGAGGCAGGAGGTTCTGCCGGCCGTGGGGTTCCATGCAGCCTGCTGGCATTCACAAGGAGAACCGAGATGGCCTGACACCCCAACCCCTGTACGAGCTCCTGCCCGTGCCTACCCCCCATGCCTACTGCCTCTTGAGCAGCTCTCCCTACGGTCTTCCCAATCCTTCCTACCAGCTGCTCCCTTCCCCCTCAGCTCCCACCCCATGACATCCCCCCCTCTACACTTTCTCCCTGCAGCTTGCCCCATTCTCTCCCTGAGTCCCAGCTTCACCGTCTGACATCTCTCCAACACTACTTCGCCCCATCACAGCCCTTATCCCCCGCTAGTGCCCTGGCCCCTGCTCCCCGGTGTGAGCTTGAGAGGCCCCCACTCCCCAGCTGCTCAGCTCAGCAGAATTTGAAGCTGCTGGCACTGAAGGTCGGCCTGGGCTGGGCTAGCTCCCTGGGCAGATCCTGGTGAAAGAGAGGTGCAGACAAGGCTGAGAGGCCCCTCCCTTGTCCCGGGGGGGGACAGGGGGTCCCACCATTTGGCCCACTGTCACCCTCCTACATACAGAGGAGACATCAGCTCCCAGCAGGCCATGCTCCAACTCCAGCCCGCAAGGATGAGACTAAAATCCACCAGTGCCCCCCACTCTGCCACCGCCATCAGCAGTCAAGCTGGGGAATCAGCCCCTTTCTCCTCTTCAAAGGCTGCAGAACTCCCTGCTCCCTGCAATACCAGCCTCCTCGCCATGTACCCCAGGGTGGGGTCAGATAAGGGTGGATTTATTCTTTCCATTCCTCAGATCTAGCCCTCAGCCCCGGTCTGCCCACACATGATCCAGGGTCTGGAACAGTTGGCTGTTTACCCAGGGCTACCAAGGAGCTGCCAGGAGAAGGTACTAGATTCTCCAAGGCTCTGCATCCATTCACTGTGGTACCCATCTGACACATGGGGAAACTGAGGCACCAGGGAGGGCGATATGGGCTGCGCAAGGTCAGATTTGGAGTCTGTGAGATAGCCAGGAATAGAACCCAGGAACCCTGGCTCCATGGGCTGCTTGGGACTCCTCCATTTGGGGAGGCTGGGCGCTCCTGGACTGCGACCCTGCCCCAAGGCTCGCTCCGACTCAGCCTCCTCCTGCCAAAGCCCCACCCACACTCCTCCTTCAGCCCCTCCCATACTCCACCCTCAGACCCTCTTGTTCCACTTCTCTGAGCCCCACGCCCCAGCAGCCTCTCACGTCTCTTCCCCCAAGGCCCCACCGCTTGCACCTCTTTTCCCCCTACCCCAAGGCCCCCCTGCCTGCCTACTGTTTGCACCCCCAGCCCCTCCCCCCAAGGCCTCCATGTGGGCAGATGGGAACTTGGGAAAGGGTGATGTGAGGATTGGGCCTTGAGGGGAAGAGGATAAGCAGGAGCAGGGCCTCTGGGTGGAGCACAGGCCAGGTGCCTCCCCTGGCCCCTTATACCCACCGCCCATGCCTGGCTCCCAGCCTCCCCTGCTCTAACCATTAGACCCAGCAGCGCTGGAACAACTTTCATAGTGGGAGGTGCTAAGAGCCAGTGAACCAAACTGTAAACCTTGTACAGGATGGAAACCACTTCAAGCCAGTGGGTGCACCACAACTGGCCCTCACTCTCTTCCCAGAGCTAGCGGTAGGACCCAGATACCCTGGCTCCCAACCCCCCCCCACTCTAACCACTAGACACTACTGCCCTCCCAGAGCTGGAGATAAGAACCAGGAGTCCTGGCTCCCAGCCCGGCTGTGGGTGGAGCAGGACGTACTGGCCATGGGCTCAACTGGGCATCGCTTACCATCAGATTGGAGGGGATGAGTCATGGACGGCATGTACCATGGGCTGGGGCAGGCTGTGTCTCCCCAAACAGCCCAATGTAGCCGTGCCCATGCTCTGCCCAGAAGGCCCCCTCCTGTTCACCCTTCCCCCTTGGCCCCAGAGAAGGCTGGCTGGCTGCTCCTCCCCAGGGCAGCATGCTGGGGCTGGGAATACAGTGGTCATGGCCAGCCTGTGGCTAGGACTTGAGGTGGCTGGGGGGCACCTGGGGATGCCCACCAAGTGCTTGCAGAGGAAGGGCTTGGAGGGCTGTGCGCTGCCTGCCCGGCCCTTGGGAGCTGGAGGGGCCATGCACTGTCTGCCCACTCAGCGTTTAGGGGCTGGGGGTCACAGGTGGAGTTGGGGGGCATGTGTCCCCCACCAAGCATGCTGGGGGAAGCCACAGAGGGTGCTCTGGGGTCCAGTGGGGGAAGGGGCCAGGAGGGGCAGGGCCGGCTGGGGGGATTGGATGCTCCATAAAGCAAGCCAATGGATCAGATCAGTGGGCTCACTTAACCTGGTATGCTCCCCCTCCCCCCGCCCCGAACATCAGATTAATGGACCTATGTAGCCTGGTATACTCCCCCCCCCAAAAAAAACCCATATCAATGGGCCCATCTAAGCTGCATTTCCCCCCTTTAGGGCA